>NW_027066095.1:0-19391 GCF_032884065.1 Artemia franciscana
AATCCCAGTATGTGCTAATATCTACCCTGAATTATGGATGATATAAAGCTGTTCAAATTACTCATCTAGAAATAAGTTGAATAAACTACTCAATGCCTTTTTTCATGCTCTTTCAAAATATAATAATTGCTTTACTTGCAATTGTAATTTTAAGCCCACTATAGACCTTCAAAGAGAATACCTCAACAACTTGAGATATCATCATCAGTGACCAGCATTCACAAGATTTTTGTTATTGCAGGCAAGTAGGCTACAATTTAAGGTAATTTAAGATACCTTTTTATCTCATTTTTTTAGCTATATAAAAGGTTAGAAACAACAATTTTTGCTTCATCATATGCAGAATAATTGTATTTGATATATTCCAACTGTTGTTCCACCATACTTACTCTCCCCTTATTTGCAAATATATAGCCAATTATATATTTCCATATATCCAATTACATATTTCCCATGCATTTTCTGGTTCTTGATTGCGTCACAGTTGGTTCAGTTTATGGGTAAACCAGTTTAAACAATAGAGTGATGCTAACAGAGGTTTATAAGCAGTATCTGAAAAAAGAAAAAAAGGTATCATGTTTGAGGGTCTCTAAAGGCCTTAAAATTGATTTTGTGGTTATGAAAAAAAGTAATTATGATGAACAAAAACAAAGATTATTTTTTTGACAAAAAAAAAAAATAATGAAAAGCAATTATTATTTTCAGAAGAGCATAAAAAGGCACTGAGTATGTTCACCTTATTCCTAGGTCAGTAATTTAAACTGCTGCATATTTACCAACTTATATAGAATCTGTGCAATCAATTTTCCTTTATTTTAATATACTGTTAAATCAGTTTTTAAGAAAAAAGTGAATTCAGGGCATAAATTTACACATTAGGAGCAGTGGGATTTGGTAGAGTTATATCTAAGGAAAAGGGATATTACCTTTAGATTCAGGATAAAATTTTTATTCAAAAAGTATGTCTCTTTCTTAGCCATCTTATTAGTGAGTCAATTGGAAAATCTACTAGATTCTTTACTTTCTGCTTATGTCTAAATATTATGTTTATTTCCAATATAATACAGCCTATAGTGGCGGGTAACTTCTGAAAGAAATATACTAAACTAGCTGTTGGGTTGGCGCTTTTTGCCACCCCAACACCTAGTTGGTGGGGGTGCTTCGCGCCTCCCCCCAAGCCCCCCCGCGCGCGCAAGTCGTTACGTGCCATTGTAGTTGTGTCCCTGTGTCCCACCTGTGATATAGATAAATATATATATATATTTTTAACTATGTAAAACTTGTGAATGTACAACATTCTTGGCTGTCCCATTGTCTGTGCATATAAATAGATTGTCAGGTTTACCGACTCTTGAACATGCAACATATAATTGTCCATGGGAAAAACAATCTGTATTCAGATCTATACCTCATTATTCTAATGATTGCCCTTGAGCTTTGTTGATGGTGATTGCTAATCAAACATTCCCGGTGTCCCGGTGTCCCGGTCGTCATTTGTGTCTTGATGTGTAATTTTGTCAATCAACAAACATGACGTCTGTCAACACACAAACATAGACAGTCACTCGACACACACACACACAGACAACTTATTTTTATATATATAGATATGAAGAGTTGCAAATTTATGGCTATTGTATAGAGAAGAAAATTGTATTTCTGAGAAGAAAAGAAGAAATCAATTGATGAAAAACTTATATTATTGATTTTATTTATTTTCTGAGTGAAAGGAAATAAAGCTCTTGCTACTCCTTTTGTTTGAGAAGTATTCTTTTGCTTTGTCATATAAGTTTATTGCATGGTTAGAGTTTCTGGAATTTCCCTCTCCTGAACTCAATGTTTCCTAACTCTTCTAGCCCCCTCAGGGAAGGGGGCCAAGCATCTAATTGGTTATCAGAAGCGGATATTCCTATTGTTGTATCTCCAATATCCAATGATGATAGCCTGAATGAAACCATGATTACTGTCTCTGAGTCACCAATCTCTGAAACTGACAACCTGCTAAATGAGGATTTTCAGACAGTGGGCAGAAAACAGAAACGAAAAAAGCCTTCTATGAGTCCTCCTGAAATAATGGGACTCTCAAACTCAGTTCCAGCTGTGGAGATAAAGGACAAACCCATTATCCTTTTTACTCCAACAGTAAAAGATCAATCTTTCTCTATCAAAAATATTACTAATATTAGAATGAATCTTTTCAAAACTTTTAGATGCAGCTTCACTGTGAATGTGAACAGAGATGGTTCACTAACAGTTATGTTTCTAGACAGAAATGAAGCCTGCAAAGCACTTAGCCTACATAAAATTGGCAATATCCCTGTTACACCTGAATGGTGGAAACCAACCCTGAAAAATTCTCAGAAAATAGTACTGTACAACATACCATTGGAACTGTCAAATGATGACTTGAAAGATGGTCTTATGAACAATAAGGGGGAAATGCTGGAGGTTCTGGATGTTCATCGTATGGGCAAGCTAGATTCTAAGGGAACAAGAAGTAGTAAGAGTATCCTCTTTATCTTACCTGCTAGTTCCCAATTTGACTCGGTATTCCTTTTTGGTCAGCAAAAAGCTCATAAAATATACCAAGAAAAACCTCTTCAATGCTCAAAATGTTTTAAGCTTGGTCACTCATCTAAGTATTGTTCTTCTTCTGAACCAGGGTACCCTAATTGCCTTGGTAATCGCTCCTTGTCTACAGAAAGTAGATGCACTGAAGTGCCTAAATGTACAAACTGTGATGGTAGACATCAATCAACAGATTGTAATTCATGTCCTAAATATGTTCAACGAGCTACAGTTTTAAAGATTGCTCTTCAAGAAAATGTCCCTTTCCCAATAGCTGCAATGGAGCTGGCCAAGCTGTCCAAAGTACCATCAGGTCCAAGAGTTAATGAGGCCAAGGAAGGGAATTTAGCCCTTCCTCAAAAAACCCTGGCTACAGGTCCACAAGAACAACCAAATCAGGCACTCATACCTCCTTCTGAGACTTCTTACCCTCTGTTGGCTAAGGAGCATCCGAAGGTGGCTGAAGCTAGTCCATCCCTCAACAATCCTAAAACTAATCCTAAATCTTGGTCTGAAAGAGTGGCAGCTTTTCCTAATATTTCTATTCAAGCCATCACTATGCAAGATAGAGTTGGACCTCATATTACTAATTTAATTAAATATGTTGCATCAGTGGACCTAATATTACAATCAAATATGGCTAAAGATAAAAAAGCCAGTATAACAAAAGAAATTGCAGAACACTACTTTTCCATTTCTATTTTCAATGAAATAGGAACAGAATTATCATCCATTCTCTCAAAATATCATGCATGTCACCTATTCAACCCTTCCTATGTTAACTAAGCAACTAAGCTGCAGATCCTACAATGGAATTGCGTCTCTTTAAATTCAAATAAACTTGCTGATCTTATCCAATGTGCAAATGATAATAGAATTGGAATTATTCGTCTACAAGAGACTAATCTTCATCAGTACAAGAAAATCAAAATGCCTGGGTACAAGTGCTACAGGAAAGATAGATCAACTAACAGAAAGGGAGAGGGTGTGGCAATTTTGTTCATGCTTCAATCCAACACTCCCCTCAACCCTTAACTATCTACAGGGATGAAATAGATGTTGTAGGTATATTAACTACCTTAGCCAATGGTAACCATCTTGCCATAAAATCCTTTTATAATCCATGTGGGAGTAAGGACATCCAAAGTATCTTGGAAACAGAATTATCAGGTAATAATACCTTTATTTTTGGTGATTTTAATGCCCATAGTCCTCTCTGGGAACAATCAGCTGGTAGCAACAAAGCAGGAAGAGGAATAGAGTACATATTGTCCAATTTTCCTGACACCTTGATTTTCACTCCATTTGACTTTCAGACCAGGTATAATATTTCTTCTAACTCTTTCTCAACTATAGATTTGCTTCTAGGTCCTTCTTCATATTATGATTTAGTTCAGATGGTAAAGGTGTCGTCTCTTCAATCTGATCATTGTGCGATTCTTACATCATTTCAAGATTTATGCTACACTCCCAAACCCAATGTCCCTACATTTATCAACTCCAAAGGTAATTGGTCCCTTTTTCGTGAGATATTAAATGAAGTGGATTTTTCCTTTGTTTCTCCTAATTCTGATATTAATGCCATTGAGTCTAATCTGAGATCAATCCTGCTGGAGTCAGCTAAATTGGCAATTCCAATGACTAGGGAGCATTTTTACAATGGCTCCAAAAGACCCAAGAATTGGTGGAACGATGAGTGTAGGGTTGCAGTTCTGGCAAAAAGAAAGGCTCGTAAAATGTTTCAAAAGCACCCATCTCAGTCAACAGCAATCTCTTATAAGCAGTCATGTGCTAAGGTGAAACTAATTTGTAGGAGAGCTAAACAGAGTACATGGCTGAATTTCAGCTCAAGTATCAGTTTTAGAACCCCAATTTCAAAGGTCCATAATTTGATTAGCCAACTAAATAGTGGAAAGCAGCCTAATGATGACCGTAGATATGATATCATTCAGGATGGATATCCAATTGTCTCAGATAAAAAGAAGGCAGATCTGTTTACTGATGTTTTTAAAAATGATTGCTCAGACTTTCATCCCAGCCGACCTCCTTTTGTAATCTCCCTCTTACCTGTTCTTATAAGGGTACTCTGATGAAACCTTTTTCCCAAGATGAATTTTGTGTAACACTTAATTCTCTTAACATCAAGTCTTCCCCAGGTTATGATGGTATTTATATGAAGTGGATTTTTGAGTCCCCAAAGGTGGTTCATACAGCCCTCTTAAGTTTTTATAATCTTATTTGGTCAATCAAAAGTTCCAAGATGCCTGTGGAAGATTGCTCAGGTATTCCCAACTTTAAAACCTTCTTATTCATCTAATGATCTCAAGTCTTACCGTCCTATATCGGTATTACCTTCCTTTAGTAAAGTTCTGGAAAGGCTTGTCTTATCAAGAATTGAGTGGTTTGCTGAAGTCAACAATCTCTTTCCTAGTGAACAAACAGGTTTCAGAAAAGGACATAGCTCTTTAGACAACATTACCCCGGCTAGAAATGGATGTTTGTAACTCTCTCAAAATAAGACATGTCACAATGGCTGTACTGTTTGACTGGTCGAATGACTATGGAAATGTAGTCCACAATAAATTATTGGAAATCCTAATAAATCTTGACTTCCCGTATCCCTTTGTAAGTTTTATAAAGTCTTTTCTAACTGATAGATATTTTTACGTTCAAGTAAATCAGTCTAGAAGTGAGCAATGCCCCATTACGAGGGGACTTCCTCAAGGTGCAATATTGAGTCCTCTTCTATTCAACTTGTATGTTTCTGAATTCAAGTATCTCATGCATCATTGGTCTTTATGCAGATGATTTGATCATTTGGAAGTCAGGAAGGGATATTAGCCTTCTTCAAAGCCTTATTCAACAGGATATAAGTTTAGTCCAGAGATTCTCTTTAGCATTTGGCTTCCCAATCTCAATCAGTAAAACTAAAGCCATTATATTTACTAATGGTACTCTAGATCCTCCTAATCCACTGACAATTTTCTCAAGGGAGATCCCATATTGCAATTCAGTGAAGTTACTTGGTTTATTAATAGATTCTAAAATGCAGTGGCATGAACATATTAATTCTTTGAAATCTCTGATTATTCAGAGACTTTGTATTCTAAAAAGACTTGCTGGAAGTAAGTGGGGATGTCACCAAAAATTATTTTGGATTTTTACAAATTATATATTCGTTCAAATATAGAATATGGGATTCAAATTTTTTCAGCTCGTCCCCCATCCTCATTCAAAATCCTTGAATCTTTACAAAATTCTGCTATTCGAATAGCTTTGGGTGTGCATAAGCATACTCCTCTGTCAAAGTTAAGAACACTGTCGGGATTGGTGTCCCTAAGTGAAAGAGCATCTAGTCTAAGGATAAAGTATTTCTCACAAATCCAGGCTTATGGAGCCAAGCATGCTGAATATGCACACACCTTTGCTGAGAAGTCAGTCTGTCCCAATGCCCATTCATCATGGAATCAGTTTCAACTGGAGGTCCCAAATTGGAATCAACATTTGCTTTATGCATATCCCTTTACCGAGCCCCCCCCCCCCCATGGGAAATGAGTCCTCCAAGCTGTCAAGTAGAACTTATCTCTATTAGTAAAGATTTGATTCCTAATTACGAGATCCAGACTATTTTGGCTGAACACATCTCAAGGGCTTACCCCAACTATAGAAAAATATATACAGATGGATCCGTCTAAAGGGAAAGAGCTGGAGCAGGAGCATGTATCCCATCCCTGAATTTGAATATTTATTCTCCTTTCCCATTGGGATCTTTATCTTGTCTGCTGAATTATGTGCCATCCGCCTGGCCTTGGATGCACTTATAAATTATAACATGGAATCTGAAAATATACTCTGTCTCTCCGACTCTAAATCAGCATTACTACTGATCCAAAATATTAATAGAATTGCTAATGACAAAGATTTATATAATATTAGAAGACAGCTTCTTAATCTTAAGATCAAGGAAAATGAAGTTTATTTTCAACATGTTCCTAGTCATAAAGGAATAAAATATAATGATATGGCTGATTCTCTAGCAGCAAAGGCTTCCATGTTATCTCCTAGTCCTTCCTCTGACCTCAATTCACGAGATATTATCAGGCAAAGATCCAAAGTTAATCACAGTAAATTAATGTTATCTCCATTTCATACAAGATTAAATACAGTGCTATATTACCGGCTGAAATCAGGTGCCCTACTTCTAAATAGCTTGTTATTTAATTGGAAGCTACATCATTCCCCTTTATGCCGAATCTGCTTTTCAGCAGAGGAAACAATCCAGCATATTTTATTTGATTGCCAGGCTCAGAGTGAGGAGACTGTTGCTCTTAAGCGTTTCTGCTCCTTGGCTAAGATTCCAAATACTTATACAGCTATCCTGGATTCTAACCTGCCATGGGAAATTGATCGTAAGATATTTAAGACAGCAATTGATACCTTAAAGAAGAGAAATATTGTTTAATAAAGATTAAAGCTTGAAGAAGTCAATTTTTAAAGGGACACGATTTATCCGTAGTTTTTGATTGTGCAGAAGAGAGCAGGAATGAGTAGGAAGAGCCGTATTGGTACTGGCCGTCCTAGTGCCTTAAACTGCTGGGGACAGGTAGCTCAGGTACTCGTACTTCCCACAATCAATAACAGTGTATTATTGTTCATAATCGTATATATCCATTGTTTGCAGATTGGAGGAGAATAGCGCTTCCAGTAGCTAGTTTTTCTAGAGAAGATGTCAAAGAGGTGAAAGGACTTGTTGTTAGTCCATATACCTCTCTACAATTTTTGGAACTGCGCCGATACAAAACAGGCCTAGATTATGTTGGGAAAATATCTCGCTTATGATCAAAAGTATTTTAAAGTTGCTGAATACGAAAATTTGCTGTTGTTTTGAATTAGCCTATTTTTGGCTCAGTATGTGCCTAGAGAAAGAAACATATTTAGAAAACAATTCATGCTTCATTATATGCAAGCTAATTGTAGCTAGCACATCTTGCGTGCAGCCCTATTATGATTTACTCCCCCCCCCTCTCCTACTGTGTCAATATATGGCCAAAATTATATATTCCCCTACAATTATTCTGCATATTGTGAAGTGAGATTTTTTTTTTTTTGGTAAAATTCTATTTGAGTGACTTCTTGATATCTCAGAAAGGGGTTGGGTTAGGAAAATGAAACTTTCAGGGATGGGTCTACAGGCTAAAGTATATCCTGGGAAGGTATTTTAAAGCACCCACCTCCACTCCTTCTCCCTCTAGAGAGCCCTGAAATTTGCCTACATGACAGGTCTATACCTTCCTGTTCTTTAAATCATTGAAATTATTTTGCCCTTAGGAAAAGCAATGATCCCTGATACCAGTGCAGGATAGGGATCAACATTTTTTCTCAAGTCTACACCTAAGTGCTTCAGCCAGCTTAGAGCTGGACAGCAAAAGACAATCTCAAGCTATTATCTCTGATTTGTATATTCATGCCTACACGCTATATTTCACCACAGGAAGCAGCACATAGTATAGAAATTAGCTTGGAAGAGGTTTTTCAGCCCAGAAACACCCATTAAAGCAGACCAAATCCAGATGAATTATCCCTTAATTAGGTTCCCTAGCAAATGCTGTGTTGTTTACTAGGCTATAATTTCCTTGTCAGGAGCCACTCCTCTAGTGGGAATAAAGTTGACTGCAAGGTCCCCAGAAAGTGGTTGAGGTGGCCCTTTGCTGAGGCTGGTGATGGCTTATAATCCCATAGGCAAGTCAATTTCAAGGGTTGATAGCGCCTGGGACAAAATTACTTATGGTACTCTCCCACCCAGAAAAAAATAACCCAAAAGCCCAGCCATGCCCCCCCCCCCACACATGGCACCCCTCAGCCTTAGCAAAGCCCCAGACCCTCTCCCCCAATGGGAATGCCTTTGTCAAAAGGACCTTAGAAACCAACAAAAACAATGTCAGTTATAAAAAGGATATAAAGTGCTATGAAGCACAATAAGTAACTAATTAAACATGTTTCAATAAGCAATTTTTCAATGCAATTGAGCAAACATGACTTAGATGATGCTTTGAAGATCAAAATTTATAAAACAACATGGCTTGATATTCTGATTTGGCATATTTTTTTGTAATTAAGATCCTTTTATCTATGCACTGATACCAAACAGGCCTAGATTATGTTGGGAAAATATCTGGCTTATGATCAAAAGTATTTTAAAGTTGCTGAATATGAAAATATGCTGTTGTTTTGAATTAGCCTATTTTTGGCTCAGTATGTGCCTAGAGAAGGACCTGTAGAGAAGGAAACATGTTTAAAAAACAATTCATGCTTTATTATATGCAAGCTAATTGTAGCTAACACATCTTGCGTGCAGTCCTACTATGATTTACTTCCCCCTCTCCTACTGTGCCAATATATGGCCAAAATTATATATTTCCCATATATTCTCCTACAATTATTCTGCATATTGTGCATATTGTGAACTTATTTTTATATATATAGGTGTCCTGGTCGTCATTTGTGTCCCGATGTCCCGGTGTGTAATTTCGTCAATCAACAAACATGACGTCTGTCAACATACAAACATGACGTCACTCAACACACACACACACACAGACAACTTATTTTTATATATCTATATATCTTTTTTTTTGTAGTTTTTGCCTTTTTTTAGTTTTTTCAGTTTTTTTTTTAGTTTTTTATTGGTTTTTACCTTTATTTTAGCTTATTTTTCAGTTTTTTCCTTTTTTTTTAGTTTTTTTTTAGTTTTTAGTTTTTTTAGTTTTTTACCTTTTTTTAGTTTTTTTTAGTTTTTTTAGTTTTTTAGCTTTTTTATTTTTTTTATTAGTTTTTAGTTTTTTTTGTAGTTTTTGCCTTTTTTTAGTTTTTTTAGTTTTTTAGCTTTTTTATTAGTTTTTAGTTTTTTTTGTAGTTTTTGCCTTTTTTTAGTTTTTTTAGTTTTTTAGCTTTTTTATTTTTTTTATTAGTTTTTAGTTTTTTTTGTAGTTTTTGCCTTTTTTTAGTTTTTTCAGTTTTGACGTCACCTGATCCAGTTTTTTCAGGTGACGTCACCTGATCCATCCACAGACAGACAGACAACTTATTTTTTATATATAGAAGACTAGCTGTTGGGGTGGCGCTTCGCGCCACCCCAACACCTAGTTGGTGGGGGCGCTTCGCCCCCCCCCCCCCCCCAAGCCCCCCCGCGCGCGTAAGTCGTTACGCGCCATAATAGTTGTTTGTGTCCCTATGTCCACCTGTGAATTAGATATGCTATAGTATATATATATATATATATATATATATATATATATATATATTATATATATATATATATATATATATATATATATATAGTATATATATATATATATATATATATATATATATATATATATATTATATAATATATATATATATATATATATATATATATATATATATATATATATATATATATATATATATATATATATTATATATATATATATATATATATATATATATATATATATATATATATATATATATATATATATATATATATATATATATATATATATATATATAGTATATATATATATATATATATATATATATATATATATATAATATATATATATATATTATATATATATTATATATATATATATATATATATATATATATATATAGTATATATATATATATATATATATATATATATTATATATATTATATATATATATATATATATATATATTATATATATATATATATATATATATATATATATATATATATATAATATATATATATATATATATATATATATATATATATATATAATATATATATATATATATATATATATATAATATATATATATATATATATATATATATATATATATATATATATATATATATATATATATTATATATATATATATATATATATATATATATATGGTTTTAACTACGTAAAACTGCGAATATACAACATTCTTTGCTGTCCCATTGTCTTTGCATATAAATAGATTGTCAGGTTTACCGACTCTTGAACATGCAACATATAATGGTCCATGGGAAAACAATCTGTATTCAGATCTATACCTCATGATTCTAATGATTGCCCTTGAGCTTTGTTGATGGTGATTGCTAATCGACCATTCCCTGTCCCGGTGTCCCGGTCGTCATTTACATCCCCCTGTTTCCCCCGGTGTCCCTGTTGTAGTTGTGTCCCTGTGTCCCGGTCGTCATTTATATTCCCTGTGTCCCGGTCGTCATTTGTATCCCGGTGTCCCGGTCTGTATATACATTCGTTTTTTAGTTTTGTTTTTCTCCTTTATTTTTTTCCTTTTTTTTTCTTTTTTAGCTTATTTAGATTTTTAGATTTTTTAGTTTTTTTATTAGTTTTTAGTTTTTTTTTTTCTTTTTAGTTTTTTTGTCCCGGTCGTCATTTATATCCCCCTGTTTCCCCCGGTGTCCCCGTTGTAGTTGTGTCCCTGTGTCCCGGTCGTCATTTATATTCCCTGTGTCCCGGTCGTCATTTGTATCCCGGTGTACCGGTCTGTATATACATTCGTTTTTTAGTTTTGTTTTTCTCCTTTATTTTTTTCCTTTTTTTTTCTTTTTTAGTTTATTTAGATTTTTAGATTTTTTAGTTTTTTTATTAGTTTTTAGTTTTTTTTTCTTTTTAGTTTTTTGTAGTTTTTACCTTCTTTTTAGTTTTGTTAATTTTTTTTTTACTTATGTCCTGGTCGTCATTTATACTCCCTGTGTCCCGGTGCTTTGTTGATTGCTAATCGAACATTCCTTTTGTCCTGGTCGCTTTCTCTTTGAGTGTCGTCATTTATTTTTTTCTTTTTTAGTTCTTTTAGTTTTTACCTTTTTTAGTTTTTTTAGTTTTTTAGATGAAAATTTTTTTTAGTTTTTTCCTTTTTTTCTTTTTAGTTTTTTATTGGTTTTTACCTTTATGTTAGCTTATTTTTCAGTTTTTTCCTTTTTTTTTATTTTTTTTTTTTTATTTTTTATTTTTTTTAGTTTTTTACCTTTTTTTAGTTTTTTTAGTTTTTTAGCTTTTTTACTTTTTTTATTAGTTTTTAGTTTTTTTGTAGTTTTTGCCTTTTTTTAGTTTTTTCAGTTTTTTTTTAGTTTTTTATTGGTTTTTTACCTTTATTTTAGCTTATTTTTCAGTTTTTTCCTTTTTTTTTAGTTTTTTTTTTAGTTTTTAGTTTTTTTAGTTTTTTACCTTTTTTTAGTTTTTTTAGTTTTTTTTAGTTTTTTAGCTTTTTTATTTTTTTTATTAGTTTTTAGTTTTTTTTGTAGTTTTTGCCTTTTTTTTAGTTTTTTTAGTTTTTTAGCTTTTTTATTAGTTTTTAGTTTTTTTTGTAGTTTTTGCCTTTTTTTAGTTTTTTTAGTTTTTTAGCTTTTTTATTTTTTTTTATTAGTTTTTAGTTTTTTTTGTAGTTTTTGCCTTTTTTTAGTTTTTTCAGTTTTGACGTCACCAGTTTTTTCAGGTGACGTCACCTGATCCACGATCCACAGATCCACAGACAACTTATTTTTATATATATAGATAGTTTTTTTTTTTTTTTACTTATGTCCTGGTCGTCATTTATACTCCCTGTGTCCCGGTGCTTTGTTGATTGCTAATCGAACATTCCTTTTGTCCTGGTCGCTTTCTCTTTGAGTTTCGTCATTTATTTTTTTTCTTTTTTAGTTCTTTTAGTTTTTACCTTTTTTAGTTTTTTTTTAGTTTTTTAGATGAAAATTTTTTTTAGTTTTTTCCTTTTTTTCTTTTTAGTTTTTTATTGGTTTTTACCTTTATTTAACTTATTTTTCAGTTTTTTCCTTTTTTTTAGTTTTTTTTTTATTTTTTATTTTTTTAGTTTTTTACCTTTTTTTAGTTTTTTTAGTTTTTTTTAGTTTTTTAGCTTTTTTACTTTTTTTATTAGTTTTTAGTTTTTTTTTTGTAGTTTTTGCCTTTTTTTTAGTTTTTTTCAGTTTTTTTTTTTAGTTTTTTATTGGTTTTTACCTTTATTTTAGCTTATTTTTCAGTTTTTTTCCTTTTTTTTAGTTTTTTTTTAGTTTTTAGTTTTTTTAGTTTTTTACCTTTTTTTAGTTTTTTTAGTTTCTTTAGTTTTTTAGCTTTTTTATTTTTTTTATTAGTTTTTAGTTTTTTTTTGTAGTTTTTTGCCTTTTTTTAGTTTTTTTAGTTTTTTAGCTTTTTTATTAGTTTTTAGTTTTTTTTTGTAGTTTTTGCCTTTTTTTTAGTTTTTTTAGTTTTTTAGCTTTTTTATTTTTTTATTAGTTTTTAGTTTTTTTTTGTAGTTTTTGCCTTTTTTTAGTTTTTTCAGTTTTGACGTCACCTGATCCAGTTTTTTCAGGTGACGTCACCTGATCCATCCACAGACAGACAGACAACTTATTTTTATATATATAGAAGACTAGCTGTTGGGGGTGGCGCTCCTAGTTGGTGGGGGCGCTTCGCCCCCCCCCCCCAAGCCTCCCCGCGCGCGTAAGTCGTTACGCGCCATAATAGTTACGCGCCATTGTAGTTGTGTCCCTATGTCCCACCTGTGAATATAGATAGATATATATATATATATATATATATATATATATATATATATATATATATATATATATATATATATATATATATATATATATATATATATATATATATATATATTATATATATATATATATATATATATATATATATATATATATATCTATATATATAAAAATAAGTTGTCTGTCTGTGGATGGATGGATGGATGGATGGATGGATGGATCAGGTGACGTCACCTGAAAAAACTGGATCAGGTGACGTCAAAACTGAAAAAACTAAAAAAAGGCAAAAACTACAAAAAAAACTAAAAACTAATAAAAAAAATAAAAAAGCTAAAAAACTAAAAAAACTATAAAGGTAAAAACCAATAAAAAACTAAAAAAAAACTGAAAAAACTAAAAAAAGGCAAAAACTACAAAAAAAAACTAAAAACTAATAAAAAAAGTAAAAAAGCTAAAAAACTTAAAAAACTAAAAAAACTAAAAAAGGTAAAAAACTAAAAAAAATAAAAAATAAAAAAAAACTAAAAAAAAGGAAAAAACTGAAAAATAAGCTAAAATAAAGGTAAAAACCAATAAAAAACTAAAAAAAAAAAGGAAAAAACTAATAAATGACGACACTCAAAGAGAAAGCGACCAGGACAAAAGGAATGTTCGATTAGCAATCAACAAAGCACCGGGACACAGGGAGTATAAATGACGACCAGGACATAAGTAAAAAAAAAAAAAACTATCTATATATATAAAAATAAGTTGTCTGTGGATCTGTGGATCGTGGATCAGGTGACGTCACCTGAAAAAACTGGATCAGGTGACGTCAAAACTGAAAAAACTAAAAAAAGGCAAAAACTACAAAAAAAACTAAAAACTAATAAAAAAAATAAAAAAGCTAAAAAACTAAAAAAACTAAAAAAAGGCAAAAAAAAACTAAAAACTAATAAAAAAGCTAAAAAACTAAAAAAACTAAAAAAAAGGCAAAAACTACAAAAAAACTAAAACTAATAAAAAAAATAAAAAAGCTAAAAAACTAAAAAAACTAAAAAAAGGGTAAAAAACTAAAAAAAACTAAAAACTAAAAAAAACTAAAAAAGGTAAAAACTAAAAGAGCTAAAAAAGAAAAAAATAAATGACGACACTCAAAGAGAAAGCGACCAGGACAAAAGGAATGTTCGATTAAAATGACGACCGGGACACAGGGAATATAAATGACGACCGGGACACAGGGACACAACTACAACGGGGACACCGGGGGGAAACAGGGGGATATAAATGACGACCGGGACAAAAAAACTAAAAAGAAAAAAAAACTAAAAACTAATAAAAAAACTAAAAAATCTAAAAATCTAAATAAGCTAAAAAAGAAAAAAAAAGGAAAAAAATAAAGGAGAAAAAACAAAACTAAAAAACGAATGTATATACAGACCGGGACACCGGGATACAAATGACGACCGGGACCCGGGACACAGGGAATATAAATGACGACCGGGACACAGGGACACAACTACAACGGGGACACCGGGGGAAACAGGGGGATGTAAATGACGACCGGGACACCGGGACAGGGAATGGTCGATTAGCAATCACCATCAACAAAGCTCAAGGGCAATCATTAGAATCATGAGGTATAGATCTGAATACAGATTGTTTTCCCATGGACCATTATATGTTGCATGTTCAAGAGTCGGTAAACCTGACAATCTATTTATATGCAAAGACAATGGGACAGCAAAGAATGTTGTATATTCGCAAGTTTTACGTAGTTAAAACCATATATATATATCTATCTATATTCACAGGTGGGACATAGGGACACAACTACAATGGCGCGTAACTATTATGGCGCGTAACGACTTACGCGCGCGGGGGGGCTTGGGGGGGGGCGCGAAGCGCCCCCACCAACTAGGTGTTGGGGTGGCGCGAAGCGCCACCCCAACAGCTAGTATATATATATATATATATATGGTTTTAACTACGTAAAACTTGCGAATATACAACATTCTTTGCTGTCCCATTGTCTTTGCATATAAATAGATTGTCAGGTTTACCGACTCTTGAACATGCAACATATAATGGTCCATGGGAATGGTCCATAGATCTGTATTCAGATCTATACCTCATGATTCTAATGATTGCCCTTGAGCTTTGTTGATGGTGATTGCTAATCGACCATTCCCTGTCCCGGTGTCCCGGTCGTCATTTACATCCCCCGGTGTCCCCGTTGTAGTTGTGTCCCTGTGTCCCGGTCGTCATTTATATTCCCTGTGTCCCGGTCGTCATTTGTATCCCGGTGTCCCGGTCTGTATATACATTCGTTTTTTAGTTTTGTTTTTCTCCTTTATTTTTTTCCTTTTTTTTTCTTTTTTAGCTTATTTAGATTTTTAGATTTTTTAGTTTTTTTTATTAGTTTTTAGTTTTTTTTTCTTTTTAGTTTTTTTGTCCCGGGTCGTCATTTATATCCCCCTGTTTCCCCCGGTGTCCCCGTTGTAGTTGTGTCCCTGTGTCCCGGTCGTCATTTATATTCCCTGTGTCCCGGTCGTCATTTGTATCCCGGTGTACCGGTCTGTATATACATTCGTTTTTTAGTTTTGTTCTTCTCCTTTATTTTTTTCCTTTTTTTTTCTTTTTTAGTTTATTTAGATTTTTAGATTTTTTAGTTTTTTTATTAGTTTTTAGTTTTTTTTTCTTTTTAGTTTTTTTGTAGTTTTTACCTTCTTTTTAGTTTTGTTAATTTTTTTTTTACTTATGTCCTGGTCGTCATTTATACTCCCTGTGTCCCGGTGCTTTGTTGATTGCTAATCGAACATTCCTTTTGTCCTGGTCGCTTTCTCTTTGAGTGTCGTCATTTATTTTTTTCTTTTTTAGTTCTTTTAGTTTTTACCTTTTTTAGTTTTTTTTAGTTTTTTAGATGAAAATTTTTTTTTAGTTTTTTCCTTTTTTTCTTTTTAGTCTTTTATTGGTTTTTACCTTTATGTTAGCTTATTTTTCAGTTTTTTCCTTTTTTTTAGTTTTTTTTTATTTTTTATTTTTTTTAGTTTTTTACCTTTTTTTAGTTTTTTTAGTTTTTTTAGTTTTTTAGCTTTTTTACTTTTTTTATTAGTTTTTAGTTTTTTTGTAGTTTTTGCCTTTTTTTAGTTTTTTCAGTTTTTTTTTTAGTTTTATATTGGTTTTTACCTTTATTTTAGCTTATTTTTCAGTTTTTTCCTTTTTTTAGTTTTTTTTAGTTTTTAGTTTTTTTTAGTTTTTTACCTTTTTTTTAGTTTTTTTAGTTTTTTAGCTTTTTTATTTTTTTTATTAGTTTTTAGTTTTTTTGTAGTTTTTGCCTTTTTTTTTTAGTTTTTTTTTAGTTTTTTAGCTTTTTTATTAGTTTTTAGTTTTTTTTGTAGTTTTTTGCCTTTTTTTAGTTTTTTTAGTTTTTTAGCTTTTTTATTTTTTTTATTAGTTTTTAGTTTTTTTTGTAGTTTTTGCCTTTTTTTAGTTTTTTCAGTTTTGACGTCACCTGATCCAGTTTTTTCAGGTGACGTCACCTGATCCACGATCCACAGATCCACAGACAACTTATTTTTATATATATAGATAGTTTTTTTTTTTTACTTATGTCCTGGTCGTCATTTATACTCCCTGTGTCCCGGTGCTTTGTTGATTGCTAATCGAACATTCCTTTTGTCCTGGTCGCTTTCTCTTTGAGTGTCGTCATTTATTTTTTTCTTTTTTAGTTCTTTTAGTTTTTACCTTTTTTAGTTTTTTTTAGTTTTTTAGATGAAATTTTTTTTTAGTTTTTTCCTTTTTTTATTTTTTTTATTAGTTTTTATTTTTTTTTTGTAGTTTTTGCCTTTTTTTAGTTTTTTCAGTTTTGACGTCACCTGATTTTTAGTTTTTTTTTAGTTTTTAGTTTTTTTAGTTTTTTACCTTTTTTTAGTTTTTTTAGTTTTTGTAGTTTTTTAGCTTTTTTATTTTTTTTATTAGTTTTTAGTTTTTTTTGTAGTTTTTGCCTTTTTTTAGTTTTTTAGCTTTTTTATTAGTTTTTAGTTTTTTTTTGTAGTTTTTGCCTTTTTTTTAGTTTTTTTAGTTTTTTAGCTTTTTTAGTTTTTTTTGTAGTTTTTGCCTTTTTTAGTTTTTCAGTTTTGACGTCACCTGATCCAGTTTTTTCAGGTGACGTCACCTGATCCATCCACAGACAGACAGACAACTTATTTTTATATACTAGCTATTGGGGTGGCGCTTCGCGCCACCCCAACACCTAGTTTGTGGGGGCCCTTCGCGCCCCCCCCCAAGCCCCCCCGCGCGCATAAGTCGTTACGCGCCATAATAGTTACGCGCCATTGTAGTTGTGTCCCTATGTCCCACCTGTGAATATAGATATATATATATATATATATATATATATATATATATATATATATATATATATCTATATATATAAAAATAAGTTGTCTGTGGATGGATGGATGGATGGATGTGTGGATGGATGTGTCAGGTGACGTCACCTGAAAAAACTGGATTAGGTGACGTCAAAACTGAAAAAACTAAAAAAAGGCAAAAACTACAAAAAAAACTAAAAACTAATAAAAAAAATAAAAAAGCTAAAAAACTAAAAAAACTATAAAGGTAAAAACCAATAAAAAACTAAAAAAAAAACTGAAAAAACTAAAAAAAGGCAAAAACTACAAAAAAAAAACTAAAAACTAATAAAAAAAGTAAAAAAGCTAAAAAACTAAAAAAACTAAAAAAACTAAAAAAAAGGTAAAAAACTAAAAAAAATAAAAAATAAAAAAAAACTAAAAAAAAGGAAAAAACTGAAAAATAAGCTAAAATAAAGGTAAAAACCAATAAAAAACTAAAAAAAAAAGGAAAAAACTAATAAATGACGACACTCAAAGAGAAAGCGACCAGGACAAAAAACTAAAAAAAAAGGCAAAAACTACAAAAAAACTAAAAACTAATAAAAAAAATAAAAAAGCTAAAAAACTAAAAAAAACTAAGAAAAGGTAAAAAACTAAAAAAACTAAAAACTAAAAAAAAACTAAAAAAGGTAAAAACTAAAAGAACTAAAAAAGAAAAAAATAAATGACGACACTCAAAGAGAAAGCGACCAGGACAAAAGGAATGTTCGATTAGCAATCAACAAAGCACCGGGACACAGGGAGTATAAATGACGACCAGGACACAAGTAAAAAAAAAAAATTAACAAAACTAAAAAGAAGGTAAAAACTACAAAAAAACTAAAAAGAAAAAAAAACTAAAAACTAATAAAAAAACTAAAAAATCTAAAAATCTAAATAAACTAAAAAAGAAAAAAAAAGGAAAAAAATAAAGGAGAAAAACAAAACTAAAAAACGAATGTATATACAGACCGGTACACCGGGATACAAATGACGACCGGGACACAGGGAATATAAATAACGACCGGGACACAGGGACACAACTACAACGGGGACACCGGGGGAAACAGGGGGATAACCTGACAATCTATTTATATGCAAAGACAATGGGACAGCAAAGAATGTTGTATATTCGCAAGTTTTACGTAGTTAAAACCATATATCTATATATATAAAAATAAGTTGTCTGTGGATGGATGGATGGATGGATGTGTCAGGTGACGTCACCTGAAAAAACTGGATCAGGTGACGTCAAAACTGAAAAAACTAAAAAAAAGGCAAAAACTACAAAAAAAAACTAAAAACTAATAAAAAAAATAAAAAAGCTAAAAAACTAAAAAAACTATAAAGGTAAAAACCAATAAAAAACTAAAAAAAAAACTGAAAAAACTAAAAAAAGGCAAAAACTACAAAAAAAACTAAAAACTAATAAAAAAAGTAAAAAAGCTAAAAAACTAAAAAAACTAAAAAAAGGTAAAAAACTAAAAAAAATAAAAAATAAAAAAAACTAAAAAAAAGGAAAAAACTGAAAAATAAGCTAAAATAAAGGTGAAAACCAATAAAAAACTAAAAAAAAAAAGGAAAAAACTAATAAATGACGACACTCAAAGAGAAAAAAAAGGCAAAAACTACAAAAAAAACTAAAAACTAATAAAAAAAATAAAAAAGCTAAAAAACTAAAAAAAACTAAAAAAAGGCAAAAACTACAAAAAAAAACTAAAAACTAATAAAAAAGCTAAAAAACTAAAAAAACTAAAAAAAAGGCAAAAACTACAAAAAAACTAAAAACCTAATAAAAAAAATAAAAAAGCTAAAAAACTAAAAAAAACTAAAAAAACTAAAAAAAGGTAAAAAACTAAAAAAACTAAAAACTAAAAAAAACTAAAAAAGGTAAAAACTAAAA
>NW_027066096.1:0-19646 GCF_032884065.1 Artemia franciscana
AAAAGTTTTAGTTTTCGAGGGTAATAGCTACGTATGTTGAAAAAATGAAGATATTAGACTATTTTATGATTGCAAATGGTAAAGAATGTGATTAAAGGCTCTTTTCCTATTTCAAAAGTTTTAGTTTTCGAGGGTAATAGCTACGTATGTTGAAAAAATGAAGATATTAGACTATTTTATGATTGCAAATGGTAAAGAATGTGATTAAAGGCTCTTTTCCTATTCAAAAGTTTTAGTTTTCGAGGGTAATAGCTACGTATGTTGAAAAAATGAAGATATTAGACTATTTTATGATTGCAATGGTAAAGAATGTGATTAAAGGCTCTTTTCCTATTTCAAAAGTTTTAGTTTTCGAGGGTAATAGCTACGTATGTTGAAAAAATGAAGATATTAGACTATTTTATGATTGCAATGGTAAAGAATGTGATTAAAGGCTCTTTTCCTATTTCAAAAGTTTTAGTTTTCGAGGGTAATAGCTACGTATGTTGAAAAAATGAAGATATTAGACTATTTTATGATTGCAATGGTAAAGAATGTGATTAAAGGCTCTTTTCCTATTTCAAAAGTTTTAGTTTTCGAGGGTAATAGCTACGTATGTTGAAAAAATGAAGATATTAGACTATTTTATGATTGCAATGGTAAAGAATGTGATTAAAGGCTCTTTTCCTATTTCAAAAGTTTTAGTTTTCGAGGGTAATAGCTACGTATGTTGAAAAAATGAAGATATTAGACTATTTTATGATTGCAATGGTAAAGAATGTGATTAAAGGCTCTTTTCCTATTTCAAAAGTTTTAGTTTTCGAGGGTAATAGCTACGTATGTTGAAAAAATGAAGATATTAGACTATTTTATGATTGCAATGGTAAAGAATGTGATTAAAGGCTCTTTTCCTATTTCAAAAGTTTTAGTTTTCGAGGGTAATAGCTACGTATGTTGAAAAAATGAAGATATTAGACTATTTTATGATTGCACATGGTAAAGAATGTGATTAAAGGCTCTTTTCCTATTTCAAAAGTTTTAGTTTTCGAGGGTAATAGCTACGTATGTTGAAAAAATGAAGATATTAGACTATTTTATGATTGCAAATGGTAAAGAATGTGATTAAAGGCTCTTTTCCTATTTCAAAAGTTTTAGTTTTCGAGGGTAATAGCTACGTATGTTGAAAAAATGAAGATATTAGACTATTTTATGATTGCAATGGTAAAGAATGTGATTAAAGGCTCTTTTCCTATTTCAAAAGTTTTAGTTTTCGAGGGTAATAGCTACGTATGTTGAAAAAATGAAGATATTAGACTATTTTATGATTGCAATGGTAAAGAATGTGATTAAAGGCTCTTTTCCTATTTCAAAAGTTTTAGTTTTCGAGGGTAATAGCTACGTATGTTGAAAAAATGAAGATATTAGACTATTTTATGATTGCAAATGGTAAAGAATGTGATTAAAGGCTCTTTTCCTATTTCAAAAGTTTTAGTTTTCGAGGGTAATAGCTACGTATGTTGAAAAAATGAAGATATTAGACTATTTTATGATTGCAAATGGTAAAGAATGTGATTAAAGGCTCTTTTCCTATTTCAAAAGTTTTAGTTTTCGAGGGTAATAGCTACGTATGTTGAAAAAATGAAGATATTAGACTATTTTATGATTGCAAATGGTAAAGAATGTGATTAAAGGCTCTTTTCCTATTTCAAAAGTTTTAGTTTTCGAGGGTAATAGCTACGTATGTTGAAAAAATGAAGATATTAGACTATTTTATGATTGCACATGGTAAAGAATGTGATTAAAGGCTCTTTTCCTATTTCAAAAGTTTTAGTTTTCGAGGGTAATAGCTACGTATGTTGAAAAAATGAAGATATTAGACTATTTTATGATTGCAAATGGTAAAGAATGTGATTAAAGGCTCTTTTCCTATTTCAAAAGTTTTAGTTTTCGAGGGTAATAGCTACGTATGTTGAAAAAATGAAGATATTAGACTATTTTATGATTGCAAATGGTAAAGAATGTGATTAAAGGCTCTTTTCCTATTTCAAAAGTTTTAGTTTTCGAGGGTAATAGCTACGTATGTTGAAAAAATGAAGATATTAGACTATTTTATGATTGCACATGGTAAAGAATGTGATTAAAGGCTCTTTTCCTATTTCAAAAGTTTTAGTTTTCGAGGGTAATAGCTACGTATGTTGAAAAAATGAAGATATTAGACTATTTTATGATTGCAAATGGTAAAGAATGTGATTAAAGGCTCTTTTCCTATTTCAAAAGTTTTAGTTTTCGAGGGTAATAGCTACGTATGTTGAAAAAATGAAGATATTAGACTATTTTATGATTGCAAATGGTAAAGAATGTGATTAAAGGCTCTTTTCCTATTTCAAAAGTTTTAGTTTTCGAGGGTAATAGCTACGTATGTTGAAAAAATGAAGATATTAGACTATTTTATGATTGCACATGGTAAAGAATGTGATTAAAGGCTCTTTTCCTATTTCAAAAGTTTTAGTTTTCGAGGGTAATAGCTACGTATGTTGAAAAAATGAAGATATTAGACTATTTTATGATTGCAAATGGTAAAGAATGTGATTAAAGGCTCTTTTCCTATTTCAAAAGTTTTAGTTTTCGAGGGTAATAGCTACGTATGTTGAAAAAATGAAGATATTAGACTATTTTATGATTGCAATGGTAAAGAATGTGATTAAAGGCTCTTTTCCTATTTCAAAAGTTTTAGTTTTCGAGGGTAATAGCTACGTATGTTGAAAAAATGAAGATATTAGACTATTTTATGATTGCAATGGTAAAGAATGTGATTAAAGGCTCTTTTCCTATTTCAAAAGTTTTAGTTTTCGAGGGTAATAGCTACGTATGTTGAAAAAATGAAGATATTAGACTATTTTATGATTGCAATGGTAAAGAATGTGATTAAAGGCTCTTTTCCTATTTCAAAAGTTTTAGTTTTCGAGGGTAATAGCTACGTATGTTGAAAAAATGAAGATATTAGACTATTTTATGATTGCAAATGGTAAAGAATGTGATTAAAGGCTCTTTTCCTATTTCAAAAGTTTTAGTTTTCGAGGGTAATAGCTACGTATGTTGAAAAAATGAAGATATTAGACTATTTTATGATTGCAATGGTAAAGAATGTGATTAAAGGCTCTTTTCCTATTTCAAAAGTTTTAGTTTTCGAGGGTAATAGCTACGTATGTTGAAAAAATGAAGATATTAGACTATTTTATGATTGCAATGGTAAAGAATGTGATTAAAGGCTCTTTTCCTATTTCAAAAGTTTTAGTTTTCGAGGGTAATAGCTACGTATGTTGAAAAAATGAAGATATTAGACTATTTTATGATTGCAAATGGTAAAGAATGTGATTAAAGGCTCTTTTCCTATTTCAAAAGTTTTAGTTTTCGAGGGTAATAGCTACGTATGTTGAAAAAATGAAGATATTAGACTATTTTATGATTGCACATGGTAAAGAATGTGATTAAAGGCTCTTTTCCTATTTCAAAAGTTTTAGTTTTCGAGGGTAATAGCTACGTATGTTGAAAAAATGAAGATATTAGACTATTTTATGATTGCAAATGGTAAAGAATGTGATTAAAGGCTCTTTTCCTATGTCAAAAGTTTTAGTTTTCGAGGGTAATAGCTACGTATGTTGAAAAAATGAAGATATTAGACTATTTTATGATTGCAAATGGTAAAGAATGTGATTAAAGGCTCTTTTCCTATTTCAAAAGTTTTAGTTTTCGAGGGTAATAGCTACGTATGTGGAAAAAATGAAGATATTAGACTATTTTATGATTGCACATGGTAAAGAATGTGATTAAAGGCTCTTTTCCTATTTCAAAAGTTTTAGTTTTCGAGGGTAATAGCTACGTATGTTGAAAAAATGAAGATATTAGACTATTTTATGATTGCAAATGGTAAAGAATGTGATTAAAGGCTCTTTTCCTATGTCAAAAGTTTTAGTTTTCGAGGGTAATAGCTACGTATGTTGAAAAAATGAAGATATTAGACTATTTTATGATTGCAAAGGTAAAGAATGTGATTAAAGGCTCTTTTCCTATTTCAAAAGTTTTAGTTTTCGAGGGTAATAGCTACGTATGTTGAAAAAATGAAGATATTAGACTATTTTATGATTGCAAATGGTAAAGAATGTGATTAAAGGCTCTTTTCCTATTTCAAAAGTTTTAGTTTTCGAAGGGTAATAGCTACGTATGTTGAAAAAATGAAGATATTAGACTATTTTATGATTGCAAATGGTAAAGAATGTGATTAAAGGCTCTTTTCCTATTTCAAAAGTTTTAGTTTTCGAGGGTAATAGCTTTGTCTGTGGAAAAAATGAAGATATTAGACAATTTTATGATTGCACATGGTAAAGAATGTGATTAAAGGCTCTTTTCCTATTTCAAAAGTTTTAGTTTTCGAGGGTAATAGCTACGTATGTTGAAAAAATGAAGATATTAGACTATTTTATGATTGCACATGGTAAAGAATGTGATTAAAGGCTCTTTTCCTATTTCAAAAGTTTTAGTTTTCGAGGGTAATAGCTACGTATGTTGAAAAAATGAAGATATTAGACTATTTTATGATTGCAAATGGTAAAGAATGTGATTAAAGGCTCTTTTCCTATTTCAAAAGTTTTAGTTTTCGAGGGTAATAGCTACGTATGTTGAAAAAATGAAGATATTAGACTATTTTATGATTGCAAATGGTAAAGAATGTGATTAAAGGCTCTTTTCCTATCAAAAGTTTTAGTTTTCGAGGGTAATAGCTACGTATGTTGAAAAAATGAAGATATTAGACTATTTTATGATTGCACATGGTAAAGAATGTGATTAAAGGCTCTTTTCCTATTTCAAAAGTTTTAGTTTTCGAGGGTAATAGCTACGTATGTCTGAAAAAATGAAGATATTAGACTATTTTATGATTGCACATGGTAAAGAATGTGATTAAAGGCTCTTTTCCTATTTCAAAAGTTTTAGTTTTCGAGGGTAATAGCTACGTATGTTGAAAAAATGAAGATATTAGACTATTTTATGATTGCAAATGGTAAAGAATGTGATTAAAGGCTCTTTTCCTATTTCAAAAGTTTTAGTTTTCGAGGGTAATAGCTACGTATGTTGAAAAAATGAAGATATTAGACTATTTTATGATTGCACATGGTAAAGAATGTGATTAAAGGCTCTTTTCCTATTTCAAAAGTTTTAGTTTTCGAGGGTAATAGCTACGTATGTTGAAAAAATGAAGATATTAGACTATTTTATGATTGCAAATGGTAAAGAATGTGATTAAAGGCTCTTTTCCTATTTCAAAAGTTTTAGTTTTCGAGGGTAATAGCTACGTCTGTGGAAAAAATGAAGATATTAGACTATTTTATGATTGCAAATGGTAAAGAATGTGATTAAAGGCTCTTTTCCTATTTCAAAAGTTTTAGTTTTCGAGGGTAATAGCTATGTCTGTGGAAAAAATGAAGATATTAGACTATTTTATGATTGCAACATGGTAAAGAATGTGATTAAAGGCTCTTTTCCTATTTCAAAAGTTTTAGTTTTCGAGGGTAATAGCTACGTATGTTGAAAAAATGAAGATATTAGACTATTTTATGATTGCAAATGGTAAAGAATGTGATTAAAGGCTCTTTTCCTATCAAAAGTTTTAGTTTTCGAGGGTAATAGCTACGTATGTTGAAAAAATGAAGATATTAGACTATTTTATGATTGCAATGGTAAAGAATGTGATTAAAGGCTCTTTTCCTATTTCAAAAGTTTTAGTTTTCAAGGGTAATAGCTTTGTCTGTGGAAAAAATGAAGATATTAGACTATTTTATGATTGCACATGGTAAAGAATGTGATTAAAGGCTCTTTTCCTATTTCAAAAGTTTTAGTTTTCGAGGGTAATAGCTACGTATGTTGAAAAAATGAAGATATTAGACTATTTTATGATTGCAAATGGTAAAGAATGTGATTAAAGGCTCTTTTCCTATTTCAAAAGTTTTAGTTTTCGAGGGTAATAGCTACGTATGTTGAAAAAATGAAGATATTAGACTATTTTATGATTGCACATGGTAAAGAATGTGATTAAAGGCTCTTTTCCTATTTCAAAAGTTTTAGTTTTCGAGGGTAATAGCTGCGTATGTTGAAAAAATGAAGATATTAGACTATTTTATGATTGCAAATGGTAAAAATGTGATTAAAGGCTCTTTTCCTTATTTCAAAAGTTTTAGTTTTCGAGGGTAATAGCTACGTATGTTGAAAAAATGAAGATATTAGACTATTTTATGATTGCACATGGTAAAGAATGTGATTAAAGGCTCTTTTCCTATCAAAAGTTTTAGTTTTCGAGGGTAATAGCTACGTATGTTGAAAAAATGAAGATATTAGACTATTTTATGATTGCACATGGTAAAGAATGTGATTAAAGGCTCTTTTCCTATTTCAAAAGTTTTAGTTTTCGAGGGTAATAGCTGCGTATGTTGAAAAAATGAAGATATTAGACTATTTTATGATTGCAAATGGTAAAGAATGTGATTAAAGGCTTTTTTTTTGTCAAAAGTTTTAGTTTTCGAGGGTAATAGCTACGTATGTTGAAAAAATGAAGATATTAGACTATTTTATGATTGCACATGGTAAAGAATGTGATTAAAGGCTCTTTTCCTATGTCAAAAGTTTTAGTTTTCAGGGGTAATAGCTACGTATGTTGAAAAAATGAAGATATTAGACTATTTTATGATTGCAATGGTAAAGAATGTGATTAAAGGCTCTTTTCCTATTTCAAAAGTTTTAGTTTTCGAGGGTAATAGCTACGTATGTTGAAAAAATGAAGATATTAGACTATTTTATGATTGCAAATGGTAAAGAATGTGATTAAAGGCTCTTTCCTATTTCAAAAGTTTTAGTTTTCGAGGGTAATAGCTATGTCTGTGGAAAAAATGAAGATATTAGACTATTTTATGATTGCACATGGTAAAGAATGTGATTAAAGGCTCTTTTCCTATTTCAAAAGTTTTAGTTTTCGAGGGTAATAGCTACGTATGTTGAAAAAATGAAGATATTAGACTATTTTATGATTGCAAATGGTAAAGAATGTGATTAAAGGCTCTTTTCCTATTTCAAAAGTTTTAGTTTTCGAGGGTAATAGCTACGTATGTTGAAAAAATGAAGATATTAGACTATTTTATGATTGCATGGTAAAGAATGTGATTAAAGGCTCTTTTCCTATTTCAAAAGTTTTAGTTTTCGAGGGTAATAGCTATTGTTGAAAAAATGAAGATATTAGACTATTTTATGATTGCACATGGTAAAGAATGTGATTAAAGGCTCTTTTCCTATTTCAAAAGTTTTAGTTTTCGAGGGTAATAGCTACGTATGTTGAAAAAATGAAGATATTAGACTATTTTATGATTGCACATGGTAAAGAATGTGATTAAAGGCTCTTTTCCTATTTCAAAAGTTTTAGTTTTCGAGGGTAATAGCTTTGTCTGTGGAAAAAATGAAGATATTAGACTATTTTATGATTGCACATGGTAAAAAATGTGATTAAAGGCTCTTTTCCTATTTCAAAAGTTTTAGTTTTCGAGGGTAATAGCTCGTATGTTGAAAAAATGAAGATATTAGACTATTTTATGATTGCAAATGGTAAAAATGTGATTAAAGGCTCTTTTTTATTTCAAAAGTTTTAGTTTTCGAGGGTAATAGCTTTGTCTGTGGAAAAAATGAAGATATTAGACTATTTTATGATTGCAAATGGTAAAGAATGTGATTAAAGGCTCTTTTCCTATGTCAAAAGTTTTAGTTTTCGAGGGTAATAGCTACGTATGTTGAAAAAATGAAGATATTAGACTATTTTATGATTGCAAATGGTAAAGAATGTGATTAAAGGCTCTTTTCCTATTTCAAAAGTTTTAGTTTTCGAGGGTAATAGCTACGTATGTTGAAAAAATGAAGATATTAGACTATTTTATGATTGCAAATGGTAAAGAATGTGATTAAAGGCTCTTTTCCTATGTCAAAAGTTTTAGTTTTCGAGGGTAATAGCTACGTATGTTGAAAAAATGAAGATATTAGACTATTTTATGATTGCACATGGTAAAGAATGTGATTAAAGGCTCTTTTCCTATTTCAAAAGTTTTAGTTTTCGAGGGTAATAGCTGCGTATGTTGAAAAAATGAAGATATTAGACTATTTTATGATTGCAAATGGTAAAGAATGTGATTAAAGGCTCTTTTCCTATTTCAAAAGTTTTAGTTTTCGAGGGTAATAGCTACGTATGTTGAAAAAATGAAGATATTAGACTATTTTATGATTGCAAATGGTAAAGAATGTGATTAAAGGCTCTTTTCCTATTTCAAAAGTTTTAGTTTTCGAGGGTAATAGCTACGTATGTTGAAAAAATGAAGATATTAGACTATTTTATGATTGCACATGGTAAAGAATGTGATTAAAGGCTCTTTTCCTATTTCAAAAGTTTTAGTTTTCGAGGGTAATAGCTACGTATGTTGAAAAAATGAAGATATTAGACTATTTTATGATTGCAAATGGTAAAGAATGTGATTAAAGGCTCTTTTCCTATTTCAAAAGTTTTAGTTTTCGAGGGTAATAGCTACGTATGTTGAAAAAATGAAGATATTAGACTATTTTATGATTGCACATGGTAAAGAATGTGATTAAAGGCTCTTTTCCTATTTCAAAAGTTTTAGTTTTCGAGGGTAATAGCTACGTATGTTGAAAAAATGAAGATATTAGACTATTTTATGATTGCAATGGTAAAGAATGTGATTAAAGGCTCTTTTCCTATTTCAAAAGTTTTAGTTTTCGAGGGTAATAGCTTTGTCTGTGGAAAAAATGAAGATATTAGACAATTTTATGATTGCACATGGTAAAGAATGTGATTAAAGGCTCTTTTCCTATTTCAAAAGTTTTAGTTTTCGAGGGTAATAGCTACGTTGTTGAAAAAATGAAGATATTAGACAATTTTATGATTGCACATGGTAAAAAATGTGATTAAAGGCTCTTTTCCTATTTCAAAAGTTTTAGTTTTCGAGGGTAATAGCTACGTATGTTGAAAAAATGAAGATATTAGACTATTTTATGATTGCAATGGTAAAGAATGTGATTAAAGGCTCTTTTCTATTTCAAAAGTTTTAGTTTTCGAGGGTAATAGCTACGTATGTTGAAAAAATGAAGATATTAGACTATTTTATGATTGCAAATGGTAAAGAATGTGATTAAAGGCTCTTTTCCTATTTCAAAAGTTTTAGTTTTCGAGGGTAATAGCTACGTATGTTGAAAAAATGAAGATATTAGACTATTTTATGATTGCACATGGTAAAGAATGTGATTAAAGGCTCTTTTCCTATTTCAAAAGTTTTAGTTTTCGAGGGTAATAGCTTTGTCTGTGGAAAAAATGAAGATATTAGACTATTTTATGATTGCACATGGTAAAGAAAGTGATTAAAGGCTCTTTTCCTATTTCAAAAGTTTTAGTTTTCGAGGGTAATAGCTACGTATGTTGAAAAAATGAAGATATTAGACTATTTTATGATTGCAAATGGTAAAGAATGTGATTAAAGGCTCTTTTCCTATTTCAAAAGTTTTAGTTTTCGAGGGTAATAGCTACGTATGTTGAAAAAATGAAGATATTAGACTATTTTATGATTGCACATGGTAAAGAATGTGATTAAAGGCTCTTTTCTATTTCAAAAGTTTTAGTTTTTCGAGGGTAATAGCTACGTATGTTGAAAAAATGAAGATATTAGACTATTTTATGATTGCAAATGGTAAAGAATGTGATTAAAGGCTCTTTTCCTATTCAAAAGTTTTAGTTTTCGAGGGTAATAGCTACGTATGTTGAAAAAATGAAGATATTAGACTATTTTATGATTGCAAATGGTAAAGAATGTGATTAAAGGCTCTTTTCCTATTTCAAAAGTTTTAGTTTTCGAGGGTAATAGCTATGTCTGTGGAAAAAATGAAGATATTAGACTATTTTATGATTGCAACATGGTAAAGAATGTGATTAAAGGCTCTTTTCCTATTTCAAAAGTTTTAGTTTTCGAGGGTAATAGCTACGTATGTTGAAAAAATGAAGATATTAGACTATTTTATGATTGCAAATGGTAAAGAATGTGATTAAAGGCTCTTTTCCTATCAAAAGTTTTAGTTTTCGAGGGTAATAGCTACGTATGTTGAAAAAATGAAGATATTAGACTATTTTATGATTGCACATGGTAAAGAATGTGATTAAAGGCTCTTTTCCTATTTCAAAAGTTTTAGTTTTCGAGGGTAATAGCTACGTATGTTGAAAAAATGAAGATATTAGACTATTTTATGATTGCACATGGTAAAGAATGTGATTAAAGGCTCTTTTCCTATTTCAAAAGTTTTAGTTTTCGAGGGTAATAGCTACGTATGTTGAAAAAATGAAGATATTAGACTATTTTATGATTGCAAATGGTAAGAATGTGATTAAAGGCTCTTTTCCTATTTCAAAAGTTTTAGTTTTCGAGGGTAATAGCTACGTTGTCTGTGGAAAAAATGAAGATATTAGACTATTTTATGATTGCAATGGTAAAGAATGTGATTAAAGGCTCTTTTCCTATTTCAAAAGTTTTAGTTTTCGAGGGTAATAGCTACGTATGTTGAAAAAATGAAGATATTAGACTATTTTATGATTGCAATGGTAAAGAATGTGATTAAAGGCTCTTTTCCTATTTCAAAAGTTTTAGTTTTCGAGGGTAATAGCTACGTATGTTGAAAAAATGAAGATATTAGACTATTTTATGATTGCAAATGGTAAAGAATGTGATTAAAGGCTCTTTTCCTATGTCAAAAGTTTTAGTTTTCGAGGGTAATAGCTACGTATGTTGAAAAAATGAAGATATTAGACTATTTTATGATTGCACATGGTAAAGAATGTGATTAAAGGCTCTTTTCCTAGTCAAAAGTTTTAGTTTTCGAGGGTAATAGCTACGTATGTTGAAAAAATGAAGATATTAGACTATTTTATGATTGCAAATGGTAAAGAATGTGATTAAAGGCTCTTTTCCTATTTCAAAAGTTTTAGTTTTCGAGGGTAATAGCTACGTATGTTGAAAAAATGAAGATATTAGACTATTTTATGATTGCAAATGGTAAAGAATGTGATTAAAGGCTCTTTTCCTTTATGTCAAAAGTTTTAGTTTTCGAGGGTAATAGCTACGTATGTTGAAAAAATGAAGATATTAGACTATTTTATGATTGCACATGGTAAAGAATGTGATTAAAGGCTCTTTTCCTATTTCAAAAGTTTTAGTTTTCGAGGGTAATAGCTACGTATGTTGAAAAAATGAAGATATTAGACTATTTTATGATTGCAAATGGTAAAGAATGTGATTAAAGGCTCTTTTCCTATTTCAAAAGTTTTAGTTTTCGAGGGTAATAGCTACGTCTGTTGAAAAAATGAAGATATTAGACTATTTTATGATTGCACATGGTAAAGAATGTGATTAAAGGCTCTTTTCCTATTTCAAAAGTTTTAGTTTTCGAGGGTAATAGCTACGTATGTTGAAAAAATGAAGATATTAGACTATTTTATGATTGCAAATGGTAAAGAATGTGATTAAAGGCTCTTTTCCTATTTCAAAAGTTTTAGTTTTCGAGGGTAATAGCTACGTATGTGAAAAAATGAAGATATTAGACTATTTTATGATTGCAATGGTAAAGAATGTGATTAAAGGCTCTTTTCCTATTTCAAAAGTTTTAGTTTTCGAGGGTAATAGCTACGTATGTTGAAAAAATGAAGATATTAGACTATTTTATGATTGCAAATGGTAAAGAATGTGATTAAAGGCTCTTTTCCTATTTCAAAAGTTTTAGTTTTCGAGGGTAATAGCTACGTATGTTGAAAAAAGGAAGATATTAGACTATTTTATGATTGCACATGGTAAAGAATGTGATTAAAGGGTCTTTTCCTATTTCAAAAGTTTTAGTTTTCGAGGGTAATAGCTTTGTCTGTGGAAAAAATGAAGATATTAGACATTTTATGATTGCACATGGTAAAGAATGTGATTAAAGGCTCTTTTCCTATTTCAAAAGTTTTAGTTTTCGAGGGTAATAGCTACGTATGTTGAAAAAATGAAGATATTAGACTATTTTATGATTGCAAATGGTAAAGAATGTGATTAAAGGCTCTTTTCCTATTTCAAAAGTTTTAGTTTTCGAGGGTAATAGCTACGTTGTCTGTGGAAAAAATGAAGATATTAGACTATTTTATGATTGCACATGGTAAAGAATGTGATTAAAGGCTCTTTTCCTATTTCAAAAGTTTTAGTTTTCGAGGGTAATAGCTACGTATGTTGAAAAAATGAAGATATTAGACTATTTTATGATTGCACATGGTAAAGAATGTGATTAAAGGCTCTTTTCCTATTTCAAAAGTTTTAGTTTTCGAGGGTAATAGCTACGTATGTTGAAAAAATGAAGATATTAGACTATTTTATGATTGCAAATGGTAAAGAATGTGATTAAAGGCTCTTTTCCTAGTCAAAAGTTTTAGTTTTCGAGGGTAATAGCTACGTATGTTGAAAAAATGAAGATATTAGACTATTTTATGATTGCACATGGTAAAGAATGTGATTAAAGGCTCTTTTCCTATTTCAAAAGTTTTAGTTTTCGAGGGTAATAGCTACGTATGTTGAAAAAATGAAGATATTAGACTATTTTATGATTGCACATGGTAAAGAATGTGATTAAAGGCTCTTTTCCTATTTCAAAAGTTTTAGTTTTCGAGGGTAATAGCTACGTATGTTGAAAAAATGAAGATATTAGACTATTTTATGATTGCAAATGGTAAAGAATGTGATTAAAGGCTCTTTTCCTATTTCAAAAGTTTTAGTTTTCGAGGGTAATAGCTACGTATGTTGAAAAAATGAAGATATTAGACTATTTTATGATTGCACATGGTAAAGAATGTGATTAAAGGCTCTTTTCCTATTTCAAAAGTTTTAGTTTTCGAGGGTAATAGCTACGTATGTTGAAAAAATGAAGATATTAGACTATTTTATGATTGCAAATGGTAAAGAATGTGATTAAAGGCTCTTTTCCTATTTCAAAAGTTTTAGTTTTCGAGGGTAATAGCTACGTATGTTGAAAAAATGAAGATATTAGACTATTTTATGATTGCAATGGTAAAGAATGTGATTAAAGGCTCTTTTCCTATTTCAAAAGTTTTAGTTTTCGAGGGTAATAGCTACGTATGTTGGAAAAAATGAAGATATTAGACTATTTTATGATTGCAAATGGTAAAGAATGTGATTAAAGGCTCTTTTCCTATTTCAAAAGTTTTAGTTTTCGAGGGTAATAGCTACGTATGTTGAAAAAATGAAGATATTAGACTATTTTATGATTGCAAATGGTAAAGAATGTGATTAAAGGCTCTTTTCCTATTTCAAAAGTTTTAGTTTTCGAGGGTAATAGCTACGTATGTTGAAAAAATGAAGATATTAGACTATTTTATGATTGCAATGGTAAAGAATGTGATTAAAGGCTCTTTTCCTATTTCAAAAGTTTTAGTTTTCGAGGGTAATAGCTACGTATGTTGAAAAAATGAAGATATTAGACTATTTTATGATTGCACATGGTAAAGAATGTGATTAAAGGCTCTTTTCCTATTTCAAAAGTTTTAGTTTTCGAGGGTAATAGCTACGTATGTTGAAAAAATGAAGATATTAGACTATTTTATGATTGCAAATGGTAAAGAATGTGATTAAAGGCTCTTTTCCTATTCAAAAGTTTTAGTTTTCGAGGGTAATAGCTACGTATGTTGAAAAAATGAAGATATTAGACTATTTTATGATTGCAATGGTAAAGAATGTGATTAAAGGCTCTTTTCCTATTTCAAAAGTTTTAGTTTTCGAGGGTAATAGCTACGTATGTTGAAAAAATGAAGATATTAGACTATTTTATGATTGCAAATGGTAAAGAATGTGATTAAAGGCTCTTTTCCTATTTCAAAAGTTTTAGTTTTCGAGGGTAATAGCTACGTATGTTGAAAAAATGAAGATATTAGACTATTTTATGATTGCAAATGGTAAAGAATGTGATTAAAGGCTCTTTTCCTATCAAAAGTTTTAGTTTTCGAGGGTAATAGCTACGTATGTTGAAAAAATGAAGATATTAGACTATTTTATGATTGCAAATGGTAAAGAATGTGATTAAAGGCTCTTTTCCTATTTCAAAAGTTTTAGTTTTCGAGGGTAATAGCTACGTATGTTGAAAAAATGAAGATATTAGACTATTTTATGATTGCACATGGTAAAGAATGTGATTAAAGGCTCTTTTCCTATTTCAAAAGTTTTAGTTTTCGAGGGTAATAGCTACGTATGTTGAAAAAATGAAGATATTAGACTATTTTATGATTGCAATGGTAAAGAATGTGATTAAAGGCTCTTTTCCTATTTCAAAAGTTTTAGTTTTCGAGGGTAATAGCTACGTATGTTGAAAAAATGAAGATATTAGACTATTTTATGATTGCAATGGTAAAGAATGTGATTAAAGGCTCTTTTCCTATTTCAAAAGTTTTAGTTTTCGAGGGTAATAGCTACGTATGTTGAAAAAATGAAGATATTAGACTATTTTATGATTGCAAATGGTAAAGAATGTGATTAAAGGCTCTTTTCCTATTTCAAAAGTTTTAGTTTTCGAGGGTAATAGCTACGTATGTTGAAAAAATGAAGATATTAGACTATTTTATGATTGCAAATGGTAAAGAATGTGATTAAAGGCTCTTTTCCTATTTCAAAAGTTTTAGTTTTCGAGGGTAATAGCTACGTATGTTGAAAAAATGAAGATATTAGACTATTTTATGATTGCAATGGTAAAGAATGTGATTAAAGGCTCTTTTCCTATTTCAAAAGTTTTAGTTTTCGAGGGTAATAGCTACGTATGTTGAAAAAATGAAGATATTAGACTATTTTATGATTGCAAATGGTAAAGAATGTGATTAAAGGCTCTTTTCCTATTTCAAAAGTTTTAGTTTTCGAGGGTAATAGCTACGTATGTTGAAAAAATGAAGATATTAGACTATTTTATGATTGCAAATGGTAAAGAATGTGATTAAAGGCTCTTTTCCTATTTCAAAAGTTTTAGTTTTCGAGGGTAATAGCTACGTATGTTGAAAAAATGAAGATATTAGACTATTTTATGATTGCAAATGGTAAAGAATGTGATTAAAGGCTCTTTTCCTATTTCAAAAGTTTTAGTTTTCGAGGGTAATAGCTACGTATGTTGAAAAAATGAAGATATTAGACTATTTTATGATTGCAAATGGTAAAGAATGTGATTAAAGGCTCTTTTCCTATGTCAAAAGTTTTAGTTTTCGAGGGTAATAGCTACGTATGTTGAAAAAATGAAGATATTAGACTATTTTATGATTGCACATGGTAAAGAATGTGATTAAAGGCTCTTTTCCTATTTCAAAAGTTTTAGTTTTCGAGGGTAATAGCTACGTATGTTGAAAAAATGAAGATATTAGACTATTTTATGATTGCACATGGTAAAGAATGTGATTAAAGGCTCTTTTCCTATTTCAAAAGTTTTAGTTTTCGAGGGTAATAGCTACGTATGTTGAAAAAATGAAGATATTAGACTATTTTATGATTGCAAATGGTAAAGAATGTGATTAAAGGCTCTTTTCCTATTTCAAAAGTTTTAGTTTTCGAGGGTAATAGCTACGTATGTTGAAAAAATGAAGATATTAGACTATTTTATGATTGCACATGGTAAAGAATGTGATTAAAGGCTCTTTTCCTATTTCAAAAGTTTTAGTTTTCGAGGGTAATAGCTACGTATGTTGAAAAAATGAAGATATTAGACTATTTTATGATTGCAAATGGTAAAGAATGTGATTAAAGGCTCTTTTCCTATTTCAAAAGTTTTAGTTTTCGAGGGTAATAGCTACGTATGTTGAAAAAATGAAGATATTAGACTATTTTATGATTGCAATGGTAAAGAATGTGATTAAAGGCTCTTTTCCTATTTCAAAAGTTTTAGTTTTTGAGGGTAATAGCTACGTACGTTGGAAAAATGAAGATATTAGACTATTTTATGATTGCAAATGGTAAAGAATGTGATTAAAGGCTCTTTTCCTATTTCAAAAGTTTTAGTTTTCGAGGGTAATAGCTACGTATGTTGAAAAAATGAAGATATTAGACTATTTTATGATTTCAAATTGTAAAGAATGTGATTAAAGGCTCTTTTCCTATTTCAAAAGTTTTAGTTTTCGAGGGTAATAGCTACGTATGTTGAAAAAATGAAGATATTAGACTATTTTATGATTGCAAATGGTAAAGAATGTGATTAAAGGCTCTTTTCCTATTTCAAAAGTTTTAGTTTTCGAGGGTAATAGCTACGTATGTTGAAAAAATGAAGATATTAGACTATTTTATGATTGCACATGGTAAAGAATGTGATTAAAGGCTCTTTTCCTATTCAAAAGTTTTAGTTTTCGAGGGTAATAGCTACGTATGTTGAAAAAATGAAGATATTAGACAATTTTATGATTGCACATGGTAAAGAATGTGATTAAAGGCTCTTTTCCTATTTCAAAAGTTTTAGTTTTCGAGGGTAATAGCTACGTATGTTGAAAAAATGAAGATATTAGACTATTTTATGATTGCACATGGTAAAGAATGTGATTAAAGGCTCTTTTCCTATTTCAAAAGTTTTAGTTTTCGAGGGTAATAGCTACGTATGTTGAAAAAATGAAGATATTAGACTATTTTATGATTGCAAATGGTAAAGAATGTGATTAAAGGCTCTTTTCCTATTCAAAAGTTTTAGTTTTCGAGGGTAATAGCTACGTATGTTGAAAAAATGAAGATATTAGACTATTTTATGATTGCACATGGTAAAGAATGTGATTAAAGGCTCTTTTCCTATTTCAAAAGTTTTAGTTTTCGAGGGTAATAGCTACGTATGTTGAAAAAATGAAGATATTAGACTATTTTATGATTGCAAATGGTAAAGAATGTGATTAAAGGCTCTTTTCCTATTTCAAAAGTTTTAGTTTTCGAGGGTAATAGCTACGTATGTTGAAAAAATGAAGATATTAGACTATTTTATGATTGCAAATGGTAAAGAATGTGATTAAAGGCTCTTTTCCTATTTCAAAAGTTTTAGTTTTCGAGGGTAATAGCTACGTATGTTGAAAAAATGAAGATATTAGACTATTTTATGATTGCAAATGGTAAAGAATGTGATTAAAGGCTCTTTTCCTATGTCAAAAGTTTTAGTTTTCGAGGGTAATAGCTACGTATGTTGAAAAAATGAAGATATTAGACTATTTTATGATTGCAAATGGTAAAGAATGTGATTAAAGGCTCTTTTCCTATTTCAAAAGTTTTAGTTTTCGAGGGTAATAGCTACGTATGTTGAAAAAATGAAGATATTAGACTATTTTATGATTGCAAATGGTAAAGAATGTGATTAAAGGCTCTTTTCCTATTTCAAAAGTTTTAGTTTTCGAGGGTAATAGCTACGTATGTTGAAAAAATGAAGATATTAGACTATTTTATGATTGCAATGGTAAAGAATGTGATTAAAGGCTCTTTTCCTATTTCAAAAGTTTTAGTTTTCGAGGGTAATAGCTACGTATGTTGAAAAAATGAAGATATTAGACTATTTTATGATTGCAAATGGTAAAGAATGTGATTAAAGGCTCTTTTCCTATTTCAAAAGTTTTAGTTTTCGAGGGTAATAGCTACGTATGTTGAAAAAATGAAGATATTAGACTATTTTATGATTGCAAATGGTAAAGAATGTGATTAAAGGCTCTTTTCCTATTTCAAAAGTTTTAGTTTTCGAGGGTAATAGCTACGTATGTTGAAAAAATGAAGATATTAGACTATTTTATGATTGCAAATGGTAAAGAATGTGATTAAAGGCTCTTTTCCTGTTTCAAAAGTTTTAGTTTTCGAGGGTAATAGCTACGTATGTTGAAAAAATGAAGATATTAGACTATTTTATGATTGCAAATGGTAAAGAATGTGATTAAAGGCTCTTTTCCTATTTCAAAAGTTTTAGTTTTCGAGGGTAATAGCTTTGTCTGTGGAAAAAATGAAGATATTAGACATTTTATGATTGCACATGGTAAAGAATGTGATTAAAGGCTCTTTTCCTATTTCAAAAGTTTTAGTTTTCGAGGGTAATAGCTACGTATGTTGAAAAAATGAAGATATTAGACTATTTTATGATTGCAAATGGTAAAGAATGTGATTAAAGGCTCTTTTCCTATGTCAAAAGTTTTAGTTTTCGAGGGTAATAGCTACGTATGTTGAAAAAATGAAGATATTAGACTATTTTATGATTGCACATGGTAAAGAATGTGATTAAAGGCTCTTTTCCTATTTCAAAAGTTTTAGTTTTCGAGGGTAATAGCTACGTATGTTGAAAAAATGAAGATATTAGACTATTTTATGATTGCAAATGGTAAAGAATGTGATTAAAGGCTCTTTTCCTATGTCAAAAGTTTTAGTTTTCGAGGGTAATAGCTACGTATGTTGAAAAAATGAAGATATTAGACTATTTTATGATTGCAAATGGTAAAGAATGTGATTAAAGGCTCTTTTCCTATGTCAAAAGTTTTAGTTTTCGAGGGTAATAGCTACGTATGTTGAAAAAATGAAGATATTAGACTATTTTATGATTGCACATGGTAAAGAATGTGATTAAAGGCTCTTTTCCTATTTCAAAAGTTTTAGTTTTCGAGGGTAATAGCTACGTATGTTGAAAAAATGAAGATATTAGACTATTTTATGATTGCACATGGTAAAGAATGTGATTAAAGGCTCTTTTCCTATTTCAAAAGTTTTAGTTTTCGAGGGTAATAGCTACGTATGTTGGAAAAAATGAAGATATTAGACTATTTTATGATTGCAAATGGTAAAGAATGTGATTAAAGGCTCTTTTCCTATTTCAAAAGTTTTAGTTTTCGAGGGTAATAGCTACGTATGTTGAAAAAATGAAGATATTAGACTATTTTATGATTGCAAATGGTAAAGAATGTGATTAAAGGCTCTTTTCCTAGTCAAAAGTTTTAGTTTTCGAGGGTAATAGCTACGTATGTTGAAAAAATGAAGATATTAGACTATTTTATGATTGCAAATGGTAAAGAATGTGATTAAAGGCTCTTTTCCTATTTCAAAAGTTTTAGTTTTCGAGGGTAATAGCTACGTATGTTGAAAAAATGAAGATATTAGACTATTTTATGATTGCAAATGGTAAAGAATGTTATTAAAGGCTCTTTTCCTATTTCAAAAGTTTTAGTTTTCGAGGGTAATAGCTACGTATGTTGAAAAAATGAAGATATTAGACTATTTTATGATTGCAATGGTAAAGAATGTGATTAGAGGCTTTTTTCCTATTTCAAAAGTTTTAGTTTTCGAGGGTAATAGCTACGTATGTTGAAAAAATGAAGATATTAGACTATTTTATGATTGCAAATGGTAAAGAATGTGATTAAAGGCTCTTTTCCTATTTCAAAAGTTTTAGTTTTCGAGGGTAATAGCTACGTATGTTGAAAAAATGAAGATATTAGACTATTTTATGATTGCACATGGTAAAGAATGTGATTAAAGGCTCTTTTCCTATTTCAAAAGTTTTAGTTTTCGAGGGTAATAGCTACGTAT
>NW_027066097.1:0-19644 GCF_032884065.1 Artemia franciscana
ACGGAGCTATTACCCTCGAAAACTAAAACTTTTGAAATAGGAAAAGAGCCTTTAATCACATTCTTTACCATGTGCAATCATAAAATAGTCTAATATCTTCATTTTTTCAACATACGTAGCTATTACCCACGAAAACTAAAACTTTTGAAATAGGAAAAGAGCCTTTAATCACATTCTTTACCATTTGCAATCATAAAATAGTCTAATATCTTCATTTTTTCAACATACGTAGCTATTACCCTCGAAAACTAAAACTTTTGAAATAGGAAAAGAGCCTTTAATCACATTCTTTACCATTTGCAATCACAAAATAGTCTAATATCTTCATTTTTTCAACATACGTAGCTATTACCCCCGAAAACTAAAACTTTTGAAATAGGAAAAGAGCCTTTAATCACATTCTTCACCAGTTGCAATCATAAAAAAGTCTAATATCTTCATTTTTTCAACATACGTAGCTATTACCCTCGAAAACTAAAACTTTTGAAATAGGAAAAGAGCCTTTAATCACATTCTTTACCATGTGCAATCATAAAATAGTCTAACATCTTCATTTTTTCAACATACGTAGCTATTACCCTCGAAAACTAAAACTTTTGAAATAGGAAAAGAGCCTTTAATCACATTCTTTACCATTTGCAATCATAAAATAGTCTAATATCTTCATTTTTTCAACATACGTAGCTATTACCCTCGAAAACTAAAACTTTTGAAATAGGAAAAGAGCCTTTAATCACATTCTTTACCATGTGCAATCATAAAATAGCCTAATATCTTCATTTTTTCAACATACGTAGCTATTACCCTCGAAACCTAAAACTTTTGAAATAGGAAAAGAGCCTTTAATCACATTCTTTACCATGTGGAATCATAAAATTGTCTAATATCTTCATTTTTTCAACATACGTAGCTATTACCCTCGAAAACTAAAACTTTTGACATAGGAAAAGAGCCTTTAATCACATTCTTTACCATGTGCAATCATAAAATAGTCTAATATCTTCATTTTTTCCACAGACATAGCTATTACCCTCGAAAACTAAAACTTTTGAAATAGGAAAAGAGCCTTTAATCACATTCTTTACCATTTGCAATCATAAAATAGTCTAATATCTTCATTTTTTCATCATACGTAGCTATTACCCTCGAAAACTAAAACTTTTGAAATAGGAAAAGAGCCTTTAATCACATTCTTTACCATGTGCAATCATAAAATAGTCTAATATCTTCATTTTTTCAACAAACGTAGCTATTACCCTCGAAAACCAAATGTTTTGAAATAGGAAAAGAGCCTTTAATCACATTCTTTACCATTTGCAATCATAAAATAGTCTAATATCTTCATTTTTTCAACATACGTAGCTATTACCCTCGAAAACTAAAACTTTTGAAATAGGAAAAGAGCCTTTAATCACATTCTTTACCATGTGCAATCATAAAATAGTCTAACATCTTCATTTTTTCAACATAGGTAGCTATTACCCTCGAAAACTAAAACTTTTGAAATAGGAAAAGAGCCTTTAATTACATTCTTTACCATTTGCAATCATAAAATAGTCTAATATCTTCATTTTTTCAACATACGTAGCTATTACCCTCGAAAACTAAAGCTTTTGAAATAGGAAAAGAGCCTTTAATCACATTCTTTACCATGTGCATTCATAAAATAGCCTAATATCTTCATTTTTTCAACATACGTAGCTATTACCCTCGAAAACTAAAACTTTTGAAATAGGAAAAGAGCCTTTAATCACATTCTTTACCATGTGCAATCATAAAATAGTCTAATATCTTCATTTTTTCAACATACGGAGCTATTACCCTCGAAAACTAAAACTTTTGAAATAGGAAAAGAGCCTTTAATCACATTCTTTACCATTTGCAATCATAAAATAGTCTAATATCTTCATTTTTTCAACATACGTAGCTATTACCCTCGAAAACTAAAACTTTTGAAATAGGAAAAGAGCCTTTAATCACATTCTTTACCATTTGCAATCATAAAATAGTCTAATATCTTCATTTTTTCAACATACGTAGCTATTACCCTCGAAAACTAAAACTTTTGAAATAGGAAAAGAGCCTTTAATCACATTCTTTACCATTGCAATCATAAAATAGTCTAATATCTTCATTTTTTCAACATACGTAGCTATTACCCTCGAAAACTAAAACTTTTGAAATAGGAAAAGAGCCTTTAATCACATTCTTTACCATTTGCAATCATAAAATAGTCTAATATCTTCATTTTTTCAACATACGTAGCTATTACCCTCGAAAACTAAAACTTTTGAAATAGGAAAAGAGCCTTTAATCACATTCTTTACCATTTGCAATCATAAAATAGTCTAATATCTTCATTTTTTCTACATACGTAGCTATTACCCTCGAAAACTAAAACTTTTGACATAGGAAAAGAGTCTTTAATCACATTCTTTACCATTTGCAATCATAAAATAGTCTAATATCTTCATTTTTTGAACATACGGAGCTATTACCCTCGAAAACTAAAACTTTTGAAATAGGAAAAGAGCCTTTAATCACATTCTTTACCATTTGCAATCATAAAATAGTCTAATATCTTCATTTTTTCAACATACGTAGCTATTACCCTCGAAAACTAAAACTTTTGAAATAGGAAAAGAGCCTTTAATCACATTCTTTACCATTTGCAATCATAAAATAGTCTAATATCTTCATTTTTTCAACATACGTAGCTATTACCCTCGAAAACTAAAACTTTTGAAATAGGAAAAGAGCCTTTAATCACATTCTTTACCATTTGCAATCACAAAATAGTCTAATATCTTCATTTTTTCAACATACGTAGCTATTACCCCCGAAAACTAAAACTTTTGAAATAGGAAAAGAGCCTTTAATCACATTCTTCACCAGTTGCAATCATAAAAAAGTCTAATATCTTCATTTTTTCAACATACGTAGCTATTACCCTCGAAAACTAAAACTTTTGAAATAGGAAAAGAGCCTTTAATCACATTCTTTACCATGTGCAATCATAAAATAGTCTAACATCTTCATTTTTTCAACATACGTAGCTATTACCCTCGAAAACTAAAACTTTTGAAATAGGAAAAGAGCCTTTAATCACATTCTTTACCATTTGCAATCATAAAATAGTCTAATATCTTCATTTTTTCAACATACGTAGCTATTACCCTCGAAAACTAAAACTTTTGAAATAGGAAAAGAGCCTTTAATCACATTCTTTACCATGTGCAATCATAAAATAGCCTAATATCTTCATTTTTTCAACATACGTAGCTATTACCCTCGAAACCTAAAACTTTTGAAATAGGAAAAGAGCCTTTAATCACATTCTTTACCATGTGGAATCATAAAATTGTCTAATATCTTCATTTTTTCAACATACGTAGCTATTACCCTCGAAAACTAAAACTTTTGACATAGGAAAAGAGCCTTTAATCACATTCTTTACCATGTGCAATCATAAAATAGTCTAATATCTTCATTTTTTCCACAGACATAGCTATTACCCTCGAAAACTAAAACTTTTGAAATAGGAAAAGAGCCTTTAATCACATTCTTTACCATTTGCAATCATAAAATAGTCTAATATCTTCATTTTTTCATCATACGTAGCTATTACCCTCGAAAACTAAAACTTTTGAAATAGGAAAAGAGCCTTTAATCACATTCTTTACCATTTGCAATCATAAAATAGTCTAATATCTTCATTTTTTCAACATACGTAGCTATTACCCTCGAAAACTAAAACTTTTGAAATAGGAAAAGAGCCTTTAATCACATTCTTTACCATGTGCAATCATAAAATAGTCTAACATCTTCATTTTTTCAACATAGGTAGCTATTACCCTCGAAAACTAAAACTTTTGAAATAGGAAAAGAGCCTTTAATCACATTCTTTACCATTTGCAATCATAAAATAGTCTAATATCTTCATTTTTTCAACATACGTAGCTATTAACCTCGAAAACTAAAGCTTTTGAAATAGGAAAAGAGCCTTTAATCACATTCTTTACCATGTGCAATCATAAAATAGTCTAATATCTTCATTTTTTCACATACGTAGCTATTACCCTCGAAAACTAAAACTTTTGAAATAGGAAAAGAGCCTTTAATCACATTCTTTACCATTTGCAATCATAAAATAGTCTAATATCTTCATTTTTTCAACATACGGAGCTATTACCCTCGAAAACTAAAACTTTTGAAATAGGAAAAGAGCCTTTAATCACATTCTTTACCATGTGCAATCATAAAATAGTCTAATATCTTCATTTTTTCAACATACGTAGCTATTACCCTCGAAAACTAAAACTTTTGAAATAGGAAAAGAGCCTTTAATCACATTCTTTACCATTTGCAATCATAAAATAGTCTAATATCTTCATTTTTTCAACATACGTAGCTATTACCCTCGAAAACTAAAACTTTTGAAATAGGAAAAGAGCCTTTAATCACATTCTTTACCATTTGCAATCACAAAATAGTCTAATATCTTCATTTTTTCAACATACGTAGCTATTACCCTCGAAAACTAAAACTTTTGAAATAGGAAAAGAGCCTTTAATCACATTCTTTACCATTTGCAATCATAAAATAGTCTAATATCTTCATTTTTTCAACATACGTAGCTATTACCCTCGAAAACTAAAACTTTTGAAATAGGAAAAGAGCCTTTAATCACATTCTTTACCATGTGCAATCATAAAATAGTCTAATATCTTCATTTTTTCAACATACGTAGCTATTACCCTCGAAAACTAAAACTTTTGACATAGGAAAAGAGCCTTTAATCACATTCTTTACCATTTGCAATCATAAAATAGTCTAATATCTTCATTTTTTCAACATACGTAGCTATTACCCTCGAAAACTAAAACTTTTGAAATAGGAAAAGAGCCTTTAATCACATTCTTTACCATGTGCAATCATAAAATAGTCTAATATCTTCATTTTTTCAACATACGTAGCTATTACCCTCGAAAACTAAAACTTTTGAAATAGGAAAAGAGCCTTTAATCACATTCTTTACCATGTGCAATCATAAAATAGTCTAATATCTTCATTTTTTCAACATACGTAGCTATTACCCTCGAAAACTAAAACTTTTGAAATAGGAAAAGAGCCTTTAATCACATTCTTTACCATTTGCAATCACAAAATAGTCTAATATCTTCATTTTTTCAACATACGTAGCTATTACCCTCGAAAACTAAAACTTTTGAAATAGGAAAAGAGCCTTTAATCACATTCTTTACCATTTGCAATCATAAAATAGTCTAATATCTTCATTTTTTCAACATACGTAGCTATTACCCTCGAAAACTAAAACTTTTGAAATAGGAAAAGAGCCTTTAATCACATTCTTTACCATTTGCAATCATAAAATAGTCTAATATCTTCATTTTTTCAACATACGTAGCTATTACCCTCGAAAACTAAAACTTTTGAAATAGGAAAAGAGCCTTTAATCACATTCTTTACCATGTGCAATCATAAAATAGTCTAACATCTTCATTTTTTCAACATACGTAGCTATTACCCTCGAAAACTAAAACTTTTGAAATAGGAAAAGAGCCTTTAATCACATTCTTTACCATTTGCAATCATAAAATAGTCTAATATCTTCATTTTTTCAACATACGTAGCTATTACCCTCGAAAACTAAAACTTTTGAAATAGGAAAAGAGCCTTTAATCACATTCTTTACCATGTGCAATCATAAAATAGCCTAATATCTTCATTTTTTCAACATACGTAGCTATTACCCTCGAAAACTAAAACTTTTGAAATAGGAAAAGAGCCTTTAATCACATTCTTTACCATTGCAATCATAAAATAGTCTAATATCTTCATTTTTTCAACATACGTAGCTATTACCCTCGAAAACTAAAACTTTTGAAATAGGAAAAGAGCCTTTAATCACATTCTTTACCATTTGCAATCATAAAATAGTCTAATATCTTCATTTTTTCAACATACGTAGCTATTACCCTCGAAAACTAAAACTTTTGAAATAGGAAAAGAGCCTTTAATCACATTCTTTACCATTTGCAATCATAAAATTGTCTAATATCTTCATTTTTTCAACATACGTAGCTATTACCCTCGAAAACTAAAACTTTTGAAATAGGAAAAGAGCCTTTAATCACATTCTTTACCATTTGCAATCATAAAATAGTCTAATATCTTCATTTTTTCAACATACGTAGCTATTACCCTCGAAAACTAAAACTTTTGAAATAGGAAAAGAGCCTTTAATCACATTCTTTACCATTTGCAATCATAAAATAGTCTAATATCTTCATTTTTTCAACATACGTAGCTATTACCCTCGAAAACTAAAACTTTTGAAATAGGAAAAGAGCCTTTAATCACATTCTTTACCATTTGCAATCATAAAATAGTCTAATATCTTCATTTTTTCAACATACGTAGCTATTACCCTCGAAAACTAAAACTTTTGACATAGGAAAAGAGCCTTTAATCACATTCTTTACCATTTGCAATCATAAAATAGTCTAATATCTTCATTTTTTCAACATACGTAGCTATTACCCTCGAAAACTAAAACTTTTGAAATAGGAAAAGAGCCTTTAATCACATTCTTTACCATTTGCAATCATAAAATAGTCTAATATCTTCATTTTTTCAACATACGTAGCTATTACCCTCGAAAACTAAAACTTTTGAAATAGGAAAAGAGCCTTTAATCACATTCTTTACCATTTGCAATCATAAAATAGTCTAATATCTTCATTTTTTCAACATACGTAGCTATTACCCTCGAAAACTAAAACTTTTGAAATAGGAAAAGAGCCTTTAATCACATTCTTTACCATTTGCAATCACAAAATAGTCTAATATCTTCATTTTTTCAACATACGTAGCTATTACCCTCGAAAACTAAAACTTTTGAAATAGGAAAAGAGCCTTTAATCACATTCTTTACCATTTGCAATCATAAAATAGTCTAATATCTTCATTTTTTCAACATACGTAGCTATTACCCTCGAAAACTAAAACTTTTGAAATAGGAAAAGAGCCTTTAATCACATTCTTTACCATTTGCAATCATAAAATAGTCTAATATCTTCATTTTTTCAACACACGTAGCTATTACCCTCGAAAACTAAAACTTTTGAAATAGGAAAAGAGCCTTTAATCACATTCTTTACCATGTGCAATCATAAAATAGTCTAATATCTTCATTTTTTCAACATACGTAGCTATTACCCTCGAAAACTAAAACTTTTGAAATAGGAAAAGAGCCTTTAATCACATTCTTTACCATGTGCAATCATAAAATAGTCTAATATCTTCATTTTTTCAACATACGTAGCTATTACCCTCGAAAACTAAAACTTTTGAAATAGGAAAAGAGCCTTTAATCACATTCTTTACCATGTGCAATCATAAAATAGTCTAATATCTTCATTTTTTCAACATACGTAGCTATTACCCTCGAAAACTAAAACTTTTGAAATAGGAAAAGAGCCTTTAATCACATTCTTTACCATGTGCAATCATAAAATAGTCTAATATCTTCATTTTTTCAACATACGTAGCTATTACCCTCGAAAACTAAAACTTTTGAAATAGGAAAAGAGCCTTTAATCACATTCTTTACCATTTGCAATCATAAAATAGTCTAATATCTTCATTTTTTCAACATACGTAGCTATTACCCTCGAAAACTAAAATTTTGAAATAGGAAAAGAGCCTTTAATCACATTCTTTACCATTTGCAATCATAAAAAAGTCTAATATCTTCATTTTTTCAACATACGTAGCTATTACCCTCGAAAATTAAAACCTTTGAAATAAGAAAAGAGCCTTTAATCACATTCTTTACCATGTGCAATCATAAAATAGTCTTAACATCTTCATTTTTTCAACATACGTAGCTATTACCCTCGAAAACTAAAACTTTTGAAATAGGAAAAGAGCCTTTAATCACATTCTTTACCATTTGCAATCATAAAATAGTCTAATATCTTCATTTTTTCAACATACGTAGCTATTACCCTCGAAAACTAAAACTTTTGAAATAGGAAAAGAGCCTTTAATCACATTCTTTACCATGTGCAATCATAAAATTGTCTAATATCTTCATTTTTTCAACATACGTAGCTATTGCCCTCGAAAACTAAAACTTTTGACATAGGAAAAGAGCCTTTAATCACATTCTTTACCATGTGCAATCATAAAATAGTCTAATATCTTCATTTTTTCAACATACGTAGCTATTACCCTCGAAAACTAAAACTTTTGAAATAGGAAAAGAGCCTTTAATCACATTCTTTACCATTTGCAATCATAAAATAGTCTAATATCTTCATTTTTTCAACATACATAGCTATTACCCTCGAAAACTAAAACTTTTGAAATAGGAAAAGAGCCTTTAATCACATTCTTTACCATTTGCAATCATAAAATAGTCTAATATCTTCATTTTTTCAACATACGTAGCTATTACCCTCGAAAACTAAAACTTTTGAAATAGGAAAAGAGCCTTTAATCACATTCTTTACCATGCGCAATCATAAAATTGTCTAATATCTTCATTTTTTCAACATACGTAGCTATTACCCTCGAAAACTAAAACTTTTGAAATAGGAAAAGAGCCTTTAATCACATTCTTTACCATTTGCAATCATAAAATAGTCTAATATCTTCATTTTTCCACAGACATAGCTATTACCCTCGAAAACTAAAACTTTTGAAATAGGAAAAGAGCCTTTAATCACATTCTTTACCATTTGCAATCATAAAATAGTCTAATATCTTCATTTTTTCAACATACATAGCTATTACCCTCGAAAACTAAAACTTTTGAAATAGGAAAAGAGCCTTTAATCACATTCTTTACCATGTGCAATCATAAAATAGTCTAATATCTTCATTTTTTCAACATACGTAGCTATTACCCTCGAAAACTAAAACTTTTGAAATAGGAAAAGAGCCTTTAATCACATTCTTTACCATTTGCAATCATAAAATAGTCTAATATCTTCACTTTTTCAACATACGTAGCTATTAACCTCGAAAACTAAAACTTTTGAAATAGGAAAAGAGCCTTTAATCACATTCTTTACCATGTGCAATCATAAAATTGTCTAATATCTTCATTTTTTCAACATACGTAGCTATTACCCTCGAAAACTAAATCTTTTGACATAGGAAAAGAGCCTTTAATCACATTCTTTACCATTTGCAATCATAAAATAATCTAATATCTTCATTTTTTCAACCTACGTAGCTATTACCCTCGAAAACTAAAACTTTTGAAATAGGAAAAGAGCCTTTAATCACATTCTGGACCATTTGCAATCATAAAATAGTCTAATATCTTCATTTTTTCAACATACGTAGCTATTACCCTCGAAAACTAAAATTTTTGAAATAGGAAAAGAGCCTTTAATCACATTCTTTACCATTTGCAATCATAAAAAAGTCTAATATCTTCATTTTTCAACATACGTAGCTATTACCCTCGAAAATTAAAACTTTTGAAATAGGAAAAGAGCCTTTAATCACATTCTTTACCATGTGCAATCATAAAATAGTCTTAACATCTTCATTTTTTCAACATACGTAGCTATTACCCTCAAAAACTAAAACTTTTGAAATAGGAAAAGAGCCTTTAATCACATTCTTTACCATTTGCAATCATAAAATAGTCTAATATCTTCATTTTTTCAACATACGTAGCTATTACCCTCGAAAACTAAAACTTTTGAAATAGGAAAAGAGCCTTTAATCACATTCTTTACCATGTGCAATCATAAAATAGCCTAATATCTTCATTTTTTCAACATACGTAGCTATTACCCTCGAAACCTAAAACTTTTGAAATAGGAAAAGAGCCTTTAATCACATTCTTTACCATGTGGAATCATAAAATTGTCTAATATCTTCATTTTTTCAACATACGTAGCTATTGCCCTCGAAAACTAAAACTTTTGACATAGGAAAAGAGCCTTTAATCACATTCTTTACCATGTGCAATCATAAAATAGTCTAATATCTTCATTTTTTCCACAGACATAGCTATTACCCTCGAAAACTAAAACTTTTGAAATAGGAAAAGAGCCTTAAATCACATTCTTTACCATTTGCAATCATAAAATAGTCGAATATCTTCATTTTTTCAACATACATAGCTATTACCCTCGAAAACTAAAACTTTTGAAATAGGAAAAGAGCCTTTAATCACATTCTTTACCATTTGCAATCATAAAATTGTCTAATATCTTCATTTTTTCAACATACGTAGCTATTACCCTCGAAAACTAAAACTTTTGAAATAGGAAAAGAGCCTTTATCACATTCTTTACCATGCGCAATCATAAAATTGTCTAATATCTTCATTTTTTCAACATACGTAGCTATTACCCTCGAAAACTAAAACTTTTGACATAGGAAAAGAGCCTTTAATCACATTCTTTACCATTTGCAATCATAAAATAGTCTAATATCTTCATTTTTTCCACAGACATAGCTATTACCCTCGAAAAATAAAACTTTTGAAATAGGAAAAGAGCCTTTAATCACATTCTTTACCATTTGCAATCATAAAATAGTCTAATATCTTCATTTTTTCAACATACATAGCTATTACCCTCGAAAACTAAAACTTTTGAAATAGGAAAAGAGCCTTTAATCACATTCTTTACCATTTGCAATCATAAAATAGTCTAATATCTTCACTTTTTCAACATACGTAGCTATTAACCTCGAAAACTAAAACTTTTGAAATAGGAAAAGAGCCTTTAATCACATTCTTTACCATGTGCAATCATAAAATTGTCTAATATCTTCATTTTTTCAACATACGTAGCTATTACCCTCGAAAACTAAATCTTTTGACATAGGAAAAGAGCCTTTAATCACATTCTTTACCATTTGCAATCATAAAATAATCTAATATCTTCATTTTTTCAACCTACGTAGCTATTACCCTCGAAAACTAAAACTTTTGAAATAGGAAAAGAGCCTTTAATCACATTCTGGACCATTTGCAATCATAAAATAGTCTAATATCTTCATTTTTTCAACATACGTAGCTATTACCCTCGAAAACTAAAATTTTTGAAATAGGAAAAGAGCCTTTAATCACATTCTTTACCATTTGCAATCATAAAAAAGTCTAATATCTTCATTTTTCAACATACGTAGCTATTACCCTCGAAAATTAAAACTTTTGAAATAGGAAAAGAGCCTTTAATCACATTCTTTACCATGTGCAATCATAAAATAGTCTTAACATCTTCATTTTTTCAACATACGTAGCTATTACCCTCAAAAACTAAAACTTTTGAAATAGGAAAAGAGCCTTTAATCACATTCTTTACCATTTGCAATCATAAAATAGTCTAATATCTTCATTTTTTCAACATACGTAGCTATTACCCTCGAAAACTAAAACTTTTGAAATAGGAAAAGAGCCTTTAATCACATTCTTTACCATGTGCAATCATAAAATAGCCTAATATCTTCATTTTTTCAACATACGTAGCTATTACCCTCGAAACCTAAAACTTTTGAAATAGGAAAAGAGCCTTTAATCACATTCTTTACCATGTGGAATCATAAAATTGTCTAATATCTTCATTTTTTCAACATACGTAGCTATTGCCCTCGAAAACTAAAACTTTTGACATAGGAAAAGAGCCTTTAATCACATTCTTTACCATGTGCAATCATAAAATAGTCTAATATCTTCATTTTTTCCACAGACATAGCTATTACCCTCGAAAACTAAAACTTTTGAAATAGGAAAAGAGCCTTAAATCACATTCTTTACCATTTGCAATCATAAAATAGTCGAATATCTTCATTTTTTCAACATACATAGCTATTACCCTCGAAAACTAAAACTTTTGAAATAGGAAAAGAGCCTTTAATCACATTCTTTACCATTTGCAATCATAAAATTGTCTAATATCTTCATTTTTTCAACATACGTAGCTATTACCCTCGAAAACTAAAACTTTTGAAATAGGAAAAGAGCCTTTATCACATTCTTTACCATGCGCAATCATAAAATTGTCTAATATCTTCATTTTTTCAACATACGTAGCTATTACCCTCGAAAACTAAAACTTTTGACATAGGAAAAGAGCCTTTAATCACATTCTTTACCATTTGCAATCATAAAATAGTCTAATATCTTCATTTTTTCCACAGACATAGCTATTACCCTCGAAAAATAAAACTTTTGAAATAGGAAAAGAGCCTTTAATCACATTCTTTACCATTTGCAATCATAAAATAGTCTAATATCTTCATTTTTTCAACATACATAGCTATTACCCTCGAAAACTAAAACTTTTGAAATAGGAAAAGAGCCTTTAATCACATTCTTTACCATTTGCAATCATAAAATAGTCTAATATCTTCATTTTTTCAACATACGTAGCTATTACCCTCGAAAACTAAAACTTTTGAAATAGGAAAAGAGCCTTTAATCACATTCTTTACCATTTGCAATCATAAAATAGTCTAATATCTTCATTTTTTCAACATACGTAGCTATTACCCTCGAAAACTAAAACTTTTGAAATAGGAAAAGAGCCTTTAATCACATTCTTTACCATTTGCAATCATAAAATAGTCTAATATCTTCATTTTTTCAACATACGTAGCTATTACCCTCGAAAACTAAAACTTTTGAAATAGGAAAAGAGCCTTTAATCACATTCTTTACCATGTGCAATCATAAAATAGTCTAATATCTTCATTTTTTCAACATACGTAGCTATTACCCTCGAAAACTAAAACTTTTGAAATAGGAAAAGAGCCTTTAATCACATTCTTTACCATTTGCAATCATAAAATTGTCTAATATCTTCATTTTTTCAACATACGTAGCTATTACCCTCGAAAAATAAAACTTTTGAAATAGGAAAAGAGCCTTTAATCACATTCTTTACCATGTGCAATCATAAAATAGTCTAATATCTTCATTTTTTCCACAGACATAGCTATTACCCTCGAAAACTAAAACTTTTGAAATAGGAAAAGAGCCTTTAATCACATTCTTTACCATTTGCAATCATAAAATAGTCTAATATCTTCATTTTTTCAACATACGTAGCTATTACCCTCGAAAACTAAAACTTTTGAAATAGGAAAAGAGCCTTTAATCACATTCTTTACCATTTGCAATCATAAAATTGTCTAATATCTTCATTTTTTCAACATACGTAGCTATTACCCTCGAAAACTAAAACTTTTGAAATAGGAAAAGAGCCTTTAATCACATTCTTTACCATTGCAATCATAAAATTGTCTAATATCTTCATTTTTTCAACATACGTAGCTATTACCCTCGAAAACTAAAACTTTTGACATAGGAAAAGAGCCTTTAATCACATTCTTTACCATTTGCAATCATAAAATAGTCTAATATCTTCATTTTTTCAACATACGTAGCTATTACCCTCGAAAACTAAAACTTTTGAAATAGGAAAAGAGCCTTTAAATCACATTCTTTACCATTTGCAATCATAAAATAGTCTAATATCTTCATTTTTTCAACATACATAGCTATTACCCTCGAAAACTAAAACTTTTGAAATAGGAAAAGAGCCTTTAATCACATTCTTTACCATTTGCAATCATAAAATTGTCTAATATCTTCATTTTTTCAACATACGTAGCTATTACCCTCGAAAACTAAAACTTTTGAAATAGGAAAAGAGCCTTTAATCACATTCTTTACCATTTGCAATCATAAAATTGTCTAATATCTTCATTTTTTCAACATACGTAGCTATTACCCTCGAAAACTAAAACTTTTGAAATAGGAAAAGAGCCTTTAATCACATTCTTTACCATTTGCAATCATAAAATAGTCTAATATCTTCATTTTTTCAACATACGTAGCTATTACCCTCGAAAACTAAAACTTTTGAAATAGGAAAAGAGCCTTTAATCACATTCTTTACCATTTGCAATCATAAAATAGTCTAATATCTTCATTTTTTCAACATACGTAGCTATTACCCTCGAAAACTAAAACTTTTGACATAGGAAAAGAGCCTTTAATCACATTCTTTACCATTTGCAATCATAAAATAGTCTAATATCTTCATTTTTTCAACATACGTAGCTATTACCCTCGAAAACTAAAACTTTTGAAATAGGAAAAGAGCCTTTAATCACATTCTTTACCATTTGCAATCATAAAATAGTCTAATATCTTCATTTTTTCAACATACGTAGCTATTAACCTCGAAAACTAAAACTTTTGAAATAGGAAAAGAGCCTTTAATCACATTCTTTACCATTTGCAATCATAAAATAAGTCTAATATCTTCATTTTTTCAACATACGTAGCTATTACCCTCGAAAACTAAAACTTTTGAAATAGGAAAAGAGCCTTTAATCACATTCTTTACCATGTGCAATCATAAAATAGTCTAATATCTTCATTTTTTCAACATACGTAGCTATTACCCTCGAAAACTAAAACTTTTGAAATAGGAAAAGAGCCTTTAATCACATTCTTTACCATGTGCAATCATAAAATAGTCTAATATCTTCATTTTTTCAACATACGTAGCTATTACCCTCGAAAACTAAAACTTTTGAAATAGGAAAAGAGCCTTTAATCACATTCTTTACCATGTGCAATCATAAAATAGTCTAATATCTTCATTTTTTCCACAGACATAGCTATTACCCTCGAAAACTAAAACTTTTGAAATAGGAAAAGAGCCTTTAATCACATTCTTTACCATTTGCAATCATAAAATAGTCTAATATCTTCATTTTTTCAACATACGTAGCTATTACCCTCGAAAACTAAAACTTTTGAAATAGGAAAAGAGCCTTTAATCACATTCTTTACCATTTGCAATCATAAAATTGTCTAATATCTTCATTTTTTCAACATACGTAGCTATTACCCTCGAAAACTAAAACTTTTGAAATAGGAAAAGAGCCTTTAATCACATTCTTTACCATGTGCAATCATAAAATAGTCCTAATATCTTCATTTTTTCAACATACGTAGCTATTACCCTCGAAAACTAAAACTTTTGAAATAGGAAAAGAGCCTTTAATCACATTCTTTACCATTTGCAATCATAAAATTGTCTAATATCTTCATTTTTTCAACATACGTAGCTATTACCCTCGAAAACTAAAACTTTTGACATAGGAAAAGAGCCTTTAATCACATTCTTTACCATTTGCAATCATAAAATAGTCTAATATCTTCATTTTTTCAACATACGTAGCTATTACCCTCGAAAACTAAAACTTTTGAAATAGGAAAAGAGCCTTTAATCACATTCTTTACCATTTGCAATCATAAAAAAGTCTAATATCTTCATTTTTTCAACATACGTAGCTATTACCCTCAAAAATAAAACTTTTGAAATAGGAAAAGAGCCTTTAATCACATTCTTTACCATTTGCAATCATAAAATAGTCTAATATCTTCATTTTTTCAACATACGTAGCTATTACCCTCGAAAACTAAAACTTTTGAAATAGGAAAAGAGCCTTTAATCACATTCTTTACCATTTGCAATCATAAAATAGTCTAATATCTTCATTTTTTCACAGACATAGCTATTACCCTCGAAAACTAAAACTTTTGAAATAGGAAAAGAGCCTTTAATCACATTCTTTACCATGTGCAATCATAAAATAGTCTAATATCTTCATTTTTTCAACATACGTAGCTATTACCCTCGAAAACTAAAACTTTTGACATAGGGAAAAGAGCCTTTAATCACATTCTTTACCATTTGCAATCATAAAATTGTCTAATATCTTCATTTTTTCAACATACGTAGCTATTACCCTCGAAAACTAAAACTTTTGAAATAGGAAAAGAGCCTTTAATCACATTCTTTACCATGTGCAATCATAAAATAGTCTAATATCTTCATTTTTTCAACATACGTAGCTATTACCCTCGAAAACTAAAACTTTTGACATAGGAAAAGAGCCTTTAATCACATTCTTTACCATTTGCAATCATAAAATAGTCTAATATCTTCATTTTTTCAACATACGTAGCTATTACCCTCGAAAACTAAAACTTTTGAAATAGGAAAAGAGCCTTTAATCACATTCTTTACCATTTGCAATCATAAAATTGTCTAATATCTTCATTTTTTCAACATACGTAGCTATTACCCTCGAAAACTAAAACTTTTGAAATAGGAAAAGAGCCTTTAATCACATTCTTTACCATGCGCAATCATAAAATAGTCTAATATCTTCATTTTTTCAACATACGTAGCTATTACCCTCGAAAACTAAAACTTTTGAAATAGGAAAAGAGCCTTTAATCACATTCTTTACCATTTGCAATCATAAAATAGTCTAATATCTTCATTTCTTCCACAGACATAGCTATTACCCTCGAAAACTAAAACTTTTGAAATAGGAAAAGAGCCTTTAATCACATTCTTTACCATTTGCAATCATAAAATAGTCTAATATCTTCATTTTTTCAACATACATAGCTATTACCCTCGAAAACTAAAACTTTTGAAATAGGAAAAGAGCCTTTAATCACATTCTTTACCATGTGCAATCATAAAATAGTCTAATATCTTCATTTTTTCAACATACGTAGCTATTACCCTCGAAAACTAAACTTTTGAAATAGGAAAAGAGCCTTTAATCACATTCTTTACCATTTGCAATCATAAAATAGTCTAATATCTTCACTTTTTAAACATACGTAGCTATTAACCTCGAAAACTAAAACTTTTGACATAGGAAAAGAGCCTTTAATCACATTCTTTACCATGTGCAATCATAAAATTGTCTAATATCTTCATTCTTTCAACATACGTAGCTATTACCCTCGAAAACTAAAACTTTTGACATAGGAAAAGAGCCTTTAATCACATTCTTTACCATTTGCAATCATAAAATAATCTAATATCATCATTTTTTCAACCTACGTAGCTATTACCCTCGAAAACTAAAACTTTTGAAATAGGAAAAGAGCCTTTAATCACATTCTTTACCATTTGCAATCATAAAATAGTCTAATATCTTCATTTTTTCAACATACGTAGCTATTATCCTCGAAAACTAAAACTTTTGAAATAGGGAAAGAGCCTTTAATCACATTCTTTACCATGTGCAATCATAAAATAGTCTAATATCTTCATTTTTTCAACATACGTAGCTATTACCCTCGAAAACTAAAACTTTTGAAATAGGAAAAGAGCCTTTAATCACATTCTTTACCATTTGCAATCATAAAATAGTTCATTTTTTCAACATACGTAGCTATTACCCTCGAAAACTAAAACTTTTGAAATAGGAAAAGAGCCTTTAATCACATTCTTTACCATATGCAATCATAAAATAGCCTAATATCTTCATTTTTTCAACATACGTAGCTATTACCCTCGAAACCTAAAACTTTTGAAATAGGAAAAGAGCCTTTAATCACATTCTTTACCATTTGCAATCATAAAATAATCTAATATCTTCATTTTTCAACATACGTTGCTATTATTCTCGAAAACTAAAACTTTTGAAATAGGGAAAGAGCCTTTAATCACATTCTTTACCATGTGCAATCATAAAATAGTCTAATATCTTCATTTTTTCAACATACGTAGCTATTACCCTCAAAAACTAAAACTTTTGAAATAGGAAAAGAGCCTTTAATCACATTCTTTACCATTTGCAATCACAAAATAGTCTAATATCTTCATTTTTTCAACATACGTAGCTATTACCCTCGAAAACTAAAACTTTTGAAATAGGAAAAGAGCCTTTAATCACATTCTTTACCATTTGCAATCATAAAAAAGTCTAATATCTTCATTTTTTCAACATACGTAGCTATTACCCTCGAAAACTTAAACTTTTGAAATAGGAAAAGAGCCTTTAATCACATTCTTTACCATGTGCAATCATAAAATAGTCTAACATCTTCATTTTTTCAACATACGTAGCTATTACCCTCGAAAACTAAAACTTTTGAAATAGGAAAAGAGCCTTTAATCACATTCTTTACCATTTCCAATCATAAAATAGTCTAATATCTTCATTTTTTCAACATACGTAGCTATTACCCTCGAAAACTAAAACTTTTGAAATATTAAAAGAGCCTTTAATCACATTCTTTACCATATGCAATCATAAAATAGCCTAATATCTTCATTTTTTCAACATACGTAGCTATTACCCTCGAAACCTAAAACTTTTGAAATAGGAAAAGAGCCTTTAATCACATTCTTTACCATGTGGAATCATAAAACTGTCTAATATCTTCATTTTTTCAACATACGTAGCTATTACCCTCGAAAACTAAAACTTTTGACATAGGAAAAGAGCCTGTAATCACATTCTTTACCATTTGCAATCACAAAATAGTCTAATATCTTCATTTTTTCAACATACGTAGCTATTACCCTCGAAGACTAAAACTTTTGAAATAGGAAAAGAGCCTGTAATCACATTCTTTACCATTTGCAATCACAAAATAGTCTAATATCTTCATTTTTTAAACATACGTAGCTATTACCCTCGAAAACTAGAACTTTGAAATAGGCAAAGAGCCTTTAATCACATTCGTTACCATTTGCAATCATAAAAAAGTATAATATCTTTATTTTTTCAACATACGTAGCTATTACCCTCGAAAACTAAAACTTTTGAAATAGGAAAAGAGCCTTTAATCACATTCTTTACCATGTGCAATCATAAAATAGTCTAACATCTTCATTTTTTCAACATACGTAGCTATTACCCTCGAAAACTAAAACTTTTGAAATAGGAAAAGAGCCTTTAATCACATTCTTTACCATTTGCAATCATAAAATAGTCTAATATCTTCATTTTTTCAACATACGTAGCTATTACCCTCGAAAACTAAAACTTTTGAAATAGGAAAAGAGCCTTTAATCACATTCTTTACCATGTGCAATCATAAAATAGCCTAATATCTTCATTTTTTCAACATACGTAGCTATTACCCTCGAAACCTAAACTTTTGAAATAGGAAAAGAGCCTTTAATCACATTCTTTACCATGTGGAATGATAAAATTGTCTTATATCTTCATTTTTTCAACATACGTAGCTATTACCCTCGAAAATTCAAACTTTTGACATAGGAAAAGAGCCTTTAATCACATTCTTTACCATTTGCAATCACAAATAGTCTAATATCTTCATTTTTTCAACATACGTAGCTATTACCCTCGAAAACTAAAACTTTTGAAATAGGAAAAGAGCCTTTAATCACATTCTTTACCATTTGCAATCAAAAAAAAGTCTAATATCTTCATTTTTCAACATACGTAGCTATTAACCTCGAAAATTAAAACTTTTGAAATAGGAAAAGAGCCTTTAATCACATTCTTTACCATGTGCAATCATAAAATAGTCTAACATCTTCATTTTTTCAACATACTTAGCTATTACCCTCGAAAACTAAAACTTTTGAAATAGGAAAAGAGCCTTTAATCACGTTCTTTACCATTTGCAATCATAAAATAGTCCAATATCTTCATTTTTTCAACATACGTAGCTATTACCCTCGAAAACTAAAACTTTTGAAATAGGAAAAGAGCCTTTATCACATTCTTTACCATGCGCAATCATAAAATTGTCTAATATCTTCATTTTTTCAACATACG
>NW_027066098.1:0-19642 GCF_032884065.1 Artemia franciscana
AATTGCAAATGGTAACGAATGTGATTAAAGGCTCTTTTCCTATGTCAAAAGTTTTAGTTTTCGAGGGTAATAGCTACGTATGTTGAAAAAATGAAGATATTAGACTATTTTATAATTGCAAATGGTAACGAATGTGATTAAAGGCTCTTTTCCTATGTCAAAAGTTTTAGTTTTCGAGGGTAATAGCTACGTATGTTGGAAAAATGAAGATATTAGACTATTTTATGATTGCAAATGGTAAAGAATGTGATTAAAGGCTCTTTTCCTATGTCAAAAGTTTTAGTTTTCGAGGGTAATAGATACGTATGTTGGAAAAATGAAGATATTAGACTATTTTATGATTGCAAATGGTAAAGAATGTGATTAAAGGCTCTTTTCCTATGTCAAAAGTTTTCATTTTCGAGGGTAATAGCTACGTATGTTGAAAAAATGAAGATATTAGACTATTTTATAATTGCAAATGGTAAAGAATGTGATTAAAGGCTCTTTTCCTATGTCAAAAGTTTTAGTTTTCGAGGGTAATAGCTACGTATGTTGAAAAAATGAAGATATTAGACTATTTTATAATTGTAAATGGTAAAGAATGTGATTAAAGGCTCTTTTCCTATTGCAAAAGTTTTCGTTTTCGAGGGTAATAGCTACGTATGTTGAAAAAATGAAGATATTAGACTATTTTATGATTGCACATGGTAAAGAATGTGATTAAAGGCCTTTTTCCTATGTCAAAAGTTTTAGTTTTCGAGGGTAATAGCTACGTATGTTGGAAAAATGAAGATATTAGACTATTTTATGATTGCACATGGTAAAGAAATTGATTAAAGGCTCTTTTCCTATGTCAAAAGTTTTAGTTTTCGAGGGTAATAGCTACGTATGTTGAAAAAATGAAGATATTAGACTATTTTATAATTGCACATGGTAAAGAATGTGATTAAAGGCTCTTTTCCTATTTCAAAAGTTTTAGTTTTCGAGGGTAATGTTGCAAAAATGAAGATATTAGACGATTTTATAATTGCAAATGGCAACGAATGTGATTAAAGGCTCTTTTCCTATGTCAAAAGTTTTAGTTTTCGAGGGTAATAGCTACGTATGTTGAAAAAATGAAGATATTAGACTATTTTATGATTGCAAATGGTAAAGAATGTGATTAAAGGCTCTTTTCCTATGGCAAAAGTTTTAATTTTAGAGGGTAATAGCTACGTATGTTGGAAAAATGAAGATATTAGACTATTTTATGATTGCACATGGTAAAGAAAGTGCTTAAAGGCTCTTTTCCTATGTCAACAGTTTTAGTTTTCGAGGGTAATAGCTACGTATGTTGAAAAAATGAAGATATTAGACTATTTTATGATTGCAAATGGTAACGAATGTGATTAAAGGCTCTTTTCCTATGTCAAAAGTTTTAGTTTTCGAGGGTAATAGCTACGTATGTTGGAAAAATGAAGATTTTAGACTATTTTATGATTGCAAATGGTAAAGAATGTGATTAAAGGCTCTTTTCCTATGTCAAAAGTTTTCGTTTTCGAGGGTAATAGCTACATATGTTGGAAAAATGAAGATATTAGACTATTTTATGATTACAAATGGTAAAAAATGTGATTAATTGCTCTTTTCCTATGTCAAAAGTTTTAGTTTTCGAGGGTAATAGCTACGTATGTTGGAAAAATGAAGATATTAGACTATTTTATGATTGCACATGGTAAAGAATGTGATTAAAGGCTCTTTTCTTATGTCAAAAATTTTAGTTTTCGAGGGTAATAGCTACGTATGTTGAAAAAATGAAGATATTAGACTATTTTATAATTGTAAATGGTAAAGAATGTGATTAAAGGCTCTTTTCCTATTGCAAAAGTTTTCGTTTTCGAGGGTAATAGCTACGTATGTTGAAAAAATGAAGATATTAGACTATTTTATGATTGCACATGGTAAAGAATGTGATTAAAGGCTCTTTTCCTATGTCAAAAGTTTTAGTTTTCGAGGGTAATAGCTACGTATGTTGGAAAAATGAAGATATTAGACTATTTTATGATTGCACATGGTAAAGAAATTGATTAAAGGCTCTTTTCCTATGTCAAAAGTTTTAGTTTTCGAGGGTAATAGCTACGTATGTTGAAAAAATGAAGATATTAGACTATTTTATAATTGCAAATGGTAACGTATGTGATTAAAGGCTCTTTTCCTATGTCAAAAGATTTAGTTTTCGAGGGTAATAGCTAGGTATGTTGAAAAAATGAAGATATTAGACTATTTTATGATTGCAAATGGTAAAGAATGTGATTAAAGGCTCTTTTCCTATGGCAAAAGTTTTAGTTTTAGAGGGTAATAGCTAAGTATGTTGGAAAAAGGAAGATATTAGACTATTTTATGATTGCACATGGTAAAGAAAGTGCTTAAAGGCTCTTTTCCTATGTCAACAGTTTTAGTTTTCGAGGGTAATAGCTACGTATGTTGAAAAATGAAGATATTAGACTATTTTATGATTGCAAATGGTAACGAATGTGATTAAAGGCTCTTTTCCTATGTCAAAAGTTTTAGTTTTCGAGGGTAATAGCTACGTATGTTGGAAAAATGAAGATATTAGACTATTTTATGATTGTACATGGTAAAGAATGTGATTAAAGGCTCTTTTCTTATGTCGAAAGTTTTAGTTTTCGAGGGTAATAGCTACGTATGTTGAAAAAATGAAGATATTAGACTATTTTATAATTGCAAATGGTAACGAATGTGATTAAAGGCTCTTTTCCTATGTCAAAAGTTTTAGTTTTCGAGGGTAATAGCTACGTATGTTGAAAAAATGAAGATATTAGACTATTTTATAATTGCAAATGGTAACGAATGTGATTAAAGGCTCTTTTCCTATTTCAAAAGTTTTAGTTTTCGAGGGTAATAGCTATGTATGTTGAAAAATGAAGATATAGACTATTTTATGATTGTATATGGTAAAGAATGTGATTAAAGGCTCTTTTCCTATGTCAAAAGTTTTAGTTTTCGAGGGTAATAGCTACGTATGTTGGAAAAATGAAGATATTAGACTATTTTATGATTGCACATGGTAAAGAATGTGATTAAAGGCTCTTTTCCTATGTCAAAAGTTTTAGTTTTCGAGGGTAATAGCTACGTATGTTGAAAAAATGAAGATATTAGACTATTTTATGATTGCAAATGGTAAAGAATGTGATTAAAGGCTCTTTTCCTATTTCAAAAGTTTTCGTTTTCGAGGGTAATAGCTACGTATGTTGGAAAAATGAAGATATTAGACTATTTTATGATTGCACATGGTAAAGAATGTGATTAAAGGCTCTTTTCCTATGTCAAAAGCTTTAGTTTTCGAGGGTAATAGCTACATATGTTGAAAAAATGAAGATATTAGACTATTTTATGATTGCAAATGGTAAAGAATGTGCTTAAAAGGCTCTTTTCGTATGTCAAAAGTTTTCGTTTTCGAGGGTAATAGCTACATATGTTGGAAAAATGAAAATATTAGACTATTTTATGATTACAAATGGTAAAAAATGTGATTAAAGGCTCTTTTCCTATGTCAAAAGTTTTAGTTTTCGAGGGTAATAGCTACGTATGTTGGAAAAATGAAGATATTAGACTATTTTATAATTGCAAATGGTAACGTATGTGATTAAAGGCTCTTTTCCTATGTCAAAAGATTTAGTTTTCGAGGGTAATAGCTAGGTATGTTGAAAAAATGAAGATATTAGACTATTTTATGATTGCAAATGGTAAAGAATGTGATTAAAGGCTCTTTTCCTATGGCAAAAGTTTTAGTTTTAGAGGGTAATAGCTAAGTATGTTGGAAAAAGGAAGATATTAGACTATTTTATGATTGCACATGGTAAAGAAAGTGCTTAAAGGCTCTTTTCCTATGTCAACAGTTTCAGTTTTCGAGGGTAATAGCTACGTATGTTGAAAAATGAAGATATTAGACTATTTTATGATTGCAAATGGTAACGAATGTGATTAAAGGCTCTTTTCCTATGTCAAAAGTTTTAGTTTTCGAGGGTAATAGCTACGTATGTTGGAAAAATGAAGATATTAGACTATTTTATGATTGTACATGGTAAAGAATGTGATTAAAGGCTCTTTTCTTATGTCGAAAGTTTTAGTTTTCGAGGGTAATAGCTACGTATGTTGAAAAAATGAAGATATTAGACTATTTTATAATTGCAAATGGTAACGAATGTGATTAAAGGCTCTTTTCCTATGTCAAAAGTTTTAGTTTTCGAGGGTAATAGCTACGTATGTTGAAAAAATGAAGATATTAGACTATTTTATAATTGCAAATGGTAACGAATGTGATTAAAGGCTCTTTTCCTATTTCAAAAGTTTTAGTTTTCGAGGGTAATAGCTATGTATGTTGAAAAATGAAGATATTAGACTATTTTATGATTGTATATGGTAAAGAATGTGATTAAAGGCTCTTTTCCTATGTCAAAAGTTTTAGTTTTCGAGGGTAATAGCTACGTATGTTGGAAAAATGAAGATATTAGACTATTTTATGATTGCACATGGTAAAGAATGTGATTAAAGGCTCTTTTCCTATGTCAAAAGTTTTAGTTTTCGAGGGTAATAGCTACGTATGTTGAAAAAATGAAGATATTAGACTATTTTATGATTGCAAATGGTAAAGAATGTGATTAAAGGCTCTTTTCCTATTTCAAAAGTTTTCGTTTTCGAGGGTAATAGCTACGTATGTTGGAAAAATGAAGATATTAGACTATTTTATGATTGCACATGGTAAAGAATGTGATTAAAGGCTCTTTTCCTATGTCAAAAGTTTTAGTTTTCGAGGGTAATAGCTACGTATGTTGAAAAAATGAAGATATTAGACTATTTTATGATTGCAAATGGTAAAGAATGTGCTTAAAGGCTCTTTTCGTATGTCAAAAGTTTTCGTTTTCGAGGGTAATAGCTACATATGTTGGAAAAATGAAGATATTAGACTATTTTATGATTACAAATGGTAAAAAATGTGATTAAAGGCTCTTTTCCTATGTCAAAAGTTTTAGTTTTCGAGGGTAATAGCTATGTATGTTGGAAAAATGAAGATATTAGACTATTTTATGATTGCACATGGTAAAGAATGTGATTAAAGGCTCTTTTCTTATGTCAAAAATTTTAGTTTTCGAGGGTAATAGCTACGTATGTTGAAAAAATGAAGATATTAGACTATTTTATAATTGCAAATGGTAACTAATGTGATTAAAGGCTCTTTTCCTATTTCAAAAGTTTTAGTTTTCGAGGGTAATAGCTACGTATGTTGAAAAAATGAAGATATTAGACTATTTTATGATTGCACATGGTAAAGAATGTGATTAAAGGCTCTTTTCCTATGTCAAAAGTTTTAGTTTTCGAGGGTAATAGCTACGTATGTTGGAAAAATGAAGATATTAGACTATTTTATGATTGCACATGGTAAAGAAATTGATTAAAGGCTCTTTTCCTATGTCAAAAGTTTTAGTTTTCGAGGGTAATAGCTACGTATGTTGAAAAAATGAAGATATTAGACTATTTTATAATTGCAAATGGTAACGTATGTGATTAAGGCTCTTTTCCTATGTCAAAAGATTTAGTTTTCGAGGGTAATAGCTACGTATGTTGAAAAAAACGAAGATATTAGACTATTTTATGATTGCAAATGGTAAAGAATGTGATTAAAGGCTCTTTTCCTATGGCAAAAGTTTTAGTTTTAGAGGGTAATAGCTAAGTATGTTGGAAAAATGAAGATATTAGACTATTTTATGATTGCACATGGTAAAGAAAGTGCTTAAAGGCTCTTTTCCTATGTCAACAGTTTTAGTTTTCGAGGGTAATAGCTACGTATGTTGAAAAATGAAGATATTAGACTATTTTATGATTGCAAATGGTAACGAATGTGATTAAAGGCTCTTTTCCTATGTCAAAAGTTTTAGTTTTCGAGGGTAATAGCTACGTATGTTGGAAAAATGAAGATATTAGACTATTTTATGATTGTACATGGTAAAGAATGTGATTAAAGGCTCTTTTCTTATGTCGAAAGTTTTAGTTTTCGAGGGTAATAGCTACGTATGTTGAAAAAATGAAGATATTAGACTATTTTATAATTGCAAATGGTAACGAATGTGATTAAAGGCTCTTTTCCTATGTCAAAAGTTTTAGTTTTCGAGGGTAATAGCTACGTATGTTGAAAAAATGAAGATATTAGACTATTTTATAATTGCAAATGGTAACGAATGTGATTAAAGGCTCTTTTCCTATTTCAAAAGTTTTAGTTTTCGAGGGTAATAGCTATGTATGTTGAAAAATGAAGATATTAGACTATTTTATGATTGTATATGGTAAAGAATGTGATTAAAGGCTCTTTTCCTATGTCAAAAGTTTTAGTTTTCGAGGGTAATAGCTACGTATGTTGGAAAAATGAAGATATTAGACTATTTTATGATTGCACATGGTAAAGAATGTGATTAAAGGCTCTTTTCCTATGTCAAAAGTTTTCAGTTTTCGAGGGTAATAGATACGTATGTTGAAAAAATGAAGATATTAGACTATTTTATGATTGCAAATGGTAAAGAATGTGATTAAAGGCTCTTTTCCTATTTCAAAAGTTTTCGTTTTCGAGGGTAATAGCTACGTATGTTGGAAAAATGAAGATATTAGACTATTTTTTGATTGCACATGGTAAAGAATGTGATTAAAGGCTCTTTTCCTATGTCAAAAGTTTTAGTTTTCGAGGGTAATAGCTACGTATGTTGAAAAAATGAAGATATTAGACTATTTTATGATTGCAAATGGTAAAGAATGTGCTTAAAGGCTCTTTTCCTATGTCAAAAGTTTTAGTTTTCGAGGGTAATAGCTACGTATGTTGAAAAAATGAAGATATTAGACTATTTTATGATTGCAAATGGTAAAGAATGTGATTAAAGGCTCTTTTTCTATGTCAAAAGTTTTAGTTTTCGAGGGTAATAGCTTCGTATGTTGAAATAATGAAGATATTAGACTATTTTATGATTGCTAATGGTAAAGAATGTGATTAAAGGCTCTTTTCCTATGTCAAAAGTTTTAGTTTTCGAGGGTAATAGCTACATATGTTGAAAAAATGAAGATATTAGACTATTTTATAATTGCAAATGGTAACTAATGTGATTAAAGGCTCTTTTCCTATTTCAAAAGTTTTAGTTTTCGAGGGTAATAGCTACGTATGTTGAAAAAATGAAGATATTAGACTATTTTATGATTGCATATGGTAAAGAATGTGATTAAAGGCTCTTTTCCTATGTCAAAAGTTTTAGTTTTCGAGGGTAATAGCTACGTATGTTTGAAAAATGAAGATATTAGACTATTTTAGGATTGCACATGGTAAAGAATGTGATTAAAGGCTCTTGTCCTATGTCAAAAGTTTTAGTTTTCGAGGGTAATAGGTACGTATGTTGAAAAAATGAAGATATTAGACTATTTTATGATTGCAAATGGTAAAGAATGTGATTAAAGGCTCTTTTCCTATGTCAAAAGTTTTAGTTTTCAAGGGTAATAGCTACGTATGTTGGAAAAACGAAGATATTAGACTATCTTATGATTGCACATGGTAAAGAAAGTGCTTAAACGCTCTTTTCCTATTTCAAAAGTTTAGTTTTCGAGGGTAATAGCTACGTGTGTTGGAAAAATGAAGATATTAGACTATTTTATAATTGCAAATGGTAACGAATGTGATTAAAGGCTCTTTTCCTATGTTAAAAGTTTTAGTTTTCGAGGGTAATAGCTACGTATGTTGAAAAAATGAAGATATTAGACTATTTTATGATTGCAAATGGTAAAGAATGTGATTAAAGGCTCTTTTCCTACGTCAAAAGTTTTAGTTTTCGAGGGTAATAGCTAAGTATGTTGGAAAAATGAAGATATTAGACTATTTTATGATTTCACATGGTAAAGAATGTGCTTAAAGGCTCTTTTCCTATGACAAAAGTTTTAGTTTTCGAGGGTAAATAGCTACGTATGTTGGAAAAATGAAGATATTAGACTATTTTATGATTGCACATGGTAAAGAATGTGATTAAAGGCTCTTTTCCTATGTCAAAAGTTTTAGTTTTCGAGGGTAATAGCTACGTATGTTGAAAAAATGAAGATATTAGACTATTTTATAATTGCAAATAGTAACGAATGTGATTAAAGGCTCTTTTCCTATTTCAAAAGTTTTAGTTTTCGAGGGTTTTAGCTACGTATGTTGGAAAAATGAAGATATTAGACTATTTTATAATTGCACATGGTAAAGATTGTGCTTAAAGGCTCTTTTCCTATGGCAAAAGTTTTAGTTTTCGAGGGTAATAGCTACGTATGTTGAAAAAATGAAGATATTAGACTATTTTATGATTGCACATGGTAAAGAATGTGCTTAAAGGCTCTTTTCCTATGTCAAAAGTTTTAGTTTTCGAGGGTAATAGCTACTTATGTAGGAAAAATGAAGATATTAGACTATTTTATGATTGCATATGGTAAAGAAAGTGCTTAAAGGCTCTTTTCCTATTTCAAAAGTTTTAGTTTTCGAGGGTAACAGCTACGTATGTTGGAAAAATGAAGATATTAGACTATTTTATAAAGTTTTAGTTTTCGAGGGTAATAGCTACGTATGTTGAAAAAATGACGATATTAGACTATTTTATGATTGTACATGGTAAAGAATGTGATTAAAGGCTCTTTTCCTATGTCAAAAGTTTTAGTTTTCGAGGGTAATAGCTACGTATGTTGAAAAAATGAAGATATTAGACTATTTTATGATTGCAGATGGTAAAGAATGTGATTAAAGGCTCTTTTCCTAGGTCAAAAGTTTTAGTTTTCGAGGGTAATAGCTACGTATGTTGAAAAAATGAAGATATTAGACTATTTTATAATTGCAAATGGTAACGAATGTGATTAAAGGGTCTTTTCCTATGTCAAAAGTTTTAGTTTTCGAGGGTAATAGCTAAGTATGTTGAAAAAATGAAGATATTAGGCTATTTTATAATTGCAAATGGTAACGAATGTGATTAAAGGCTCTTTTCCTATGTCAAAAGTTTTAGTTTTCGAGGGTAATAGGTACGTATGTTGAAAAAATGAAGATATTAGACTATTTTATGATTGCAAATGGTAAAGAATGTGATTAAAGGCTCTTTTCCTATGTCAAAAGTTTTAGTTTTCGAGGGTAATAGCTACGTATGTTGAAAAATAAAGATATTAGACTATTTTATAATTGCAAATAGTAACGAATGTGATTAAAGGCTCTTTTCCTATTTCAAAAGTTTTAGTTTTCGAGGGTTTTAGCTACGTATGTTGGAAAAATGAAGATATTAGACTATTTTATAATTGCACATGGTAAAGATTGTGCTTAAAGGCTCTTTTCCTATGGCAAAAGTTTTAGTTTTCGAGGGTAATAGCTACGTATGTTGAAAAAATGAAGATATTAGACTATTTTATGATTGCACATTGTAAAGAATGTGCTTAAAGGCTCTTTTCCTATGTCAAAAGTTTTAGTTTTCGAGGGTAATAGCTACGTATGTTGAAAAAATGAAGATATTAGACTATTTTATGATTGCAAATGTAAAGAATGTGATTAAAGGCTCTTTTCCTATGTCAAAAGTTTTAGTTTTCGAGGGTAATAGCTACGTATGTTGGAAAAATGAAGATATTAGACTATTTTATGATTGCACATGGTAAAGAATGTGATTAAAGGCTCTTTTCCTATGTCAAAAGTTTTAGTTTTCGAGGGTAATAGCTACGTATGTTGGAAAAATGAAGATATTCGACTATTTTATGATTGCACATGGTAAAGAAAGTGCTTAAAGGCTCTTTTCCTATTTCAAAAGTTTTAGTTTTCGAGGGTAATAGCTACGTATGTTGAAAAAATGAAGATATTAGACTATTTTATGATTGCACATGGTGAAGAATGTGATTAAAGGCTCTTTTCCTATGTCAAAATTTTTAGTTTCGAGGGTAATAGCTACGTATGTTGGAAAAATGAAGATATTAGACTATTTATGATTGCACATGGTAAAGAAAGTGCTTAAAGGCTCTTTTCCTATTTCAAAAGTTTTAGTTTTCAAGGGTAATAGCTACGTATGTTGAAAAAATGAAGATATTAGACTATTTTATGATTGTAAATGGTAAAGAATGTGATTAAAGGCTCTTTTCCTATGTCAAAAGTTTTAGTTTTCGAGGGTAATAGCTACATATGTTGGAAAAATGAAGATATTAGACTATTTTATGATTGCACATGGTAAAGAAAGTGCTTAAAGGCTCTTTTACTATTTCAAAAGTTTTAGTTTTCGATGGTAATAGCTACATATGTTGGAAAAATGAAGATATTAGACTATTTTATGATTGCACATGGTAAAGAATGTGATTAAAGGCTCTTTTCCTATGTCAAAAGTTTTAGTTTTCGAGGGTAATAGCTACGTATGTTGAAAAAATGAAGATATTAGACTATTTTATGATTGCAAATGGTAAAGAATGTGATTAAAGGCTCTTTTCCTATGTCAAAAGTTTTAGTTTTCGAGGGTAATAGCTACGTATGTTGAAAAAATGAAGATATTAAACTATTTTATAATTGCAAATAGTAACGAATGTGATTAAAGGCTCTTTTCCTATGTCAAAAGTTTTAGTTTTCGAGGGTAATAGCTACGTATGTGTGAAAAATGAAGATATTAGACTATTTTATGATTGCACATGGTAAAGAATGTGATTAAAGGCTCTTTTCCTATGTCAAAAGTTTTAGTTTTCGAGTGTAATAGCTACGTATGTTGGAAAAATGAAGATATTAGACTATTTTATGATTGCACATGGTAAAGAAAGTGCTTAAAGGCTCTTTTGCTATTTCAAAAGTTTTAGTTTTCGAGGGTTTTAGCTACGTATGTTGGAAAAATGAAGATATTAGACTATTTTATAATTGCACATGGTAAAGATTGTGCTTAAAGGCTCTTTTCCTATGGCAAAGTTTTAGTTTTCGAGGGTAATAGCTACGTATGTTGAAAAATGAAGATATTAGACTATTTTATGATTGCACATGGTAAAGAATGTGCTTAAAGGCTCTTTTCCTATGTCAAAAGTTTTAGTTTTCGAGGGTAATAGCTACTTATGTAGAAAAAATGAAGATATTAGACTATTTTATGATTGCACAAGGTAAAGAAAGTTCTTACAGGCTCTTTTCCTATTTCAAAAGTTTTAGTTTTCGAGGGTAACAGCTACGTATGTTGGAAAAATGAAGATATTAGACTATTTATGATTGCAAATGGTAAAGAATGTGATTAAAGGCTCTTTTCCTATGTCAAAAGTTTTAGTTTTTGAGGGTAATAGCTACGTATGTTGGAAAAATGAAGATATTAGACTATTTTATGATTGCACATGGTAAAGAAAGTGCTTAAAGTCTCTTTTCCTATTTCAAAAGTTTTAGTTTTCGAGGGTAATAGCTACGTATGTTGAAAAAATGAAGATATTAGACTATTTTATGATTGTACATGGTAAAGAATGTGCTTAAAGGCTCTTTTCCTCTGGCAAAAGTTTTAATTTTCGAGGGTAATAGCTACGTATGTTGGAAAAATGAAGATATTAGACTATTTTATGATTGCACATGGTAAAGAATGTGATTAAAGGCTCTTTCCCTATGTCAAAAGTTTTAGTTTTCGAGGGTAATAGCTACGTATGTTGAAAAAATGAAGATATTAGACTATTTTATGATTGCAAATGGTAAAGAATGTGATTAAAGGCTCTTTTCCTATGTCAAAAGTTTTAGTTTTCGAGGGTAATAGCTACGTATGTTGAAAAAATGAAGATATTAGACTATTTTATAATTGCAAATGGTAACGAATGTGATTAAAGGCTCTTTTCCTATGTCAAAAGTTTTAGTTTTCGAGGGTAATAGCTACGTATGTTGGAAAAATGAAGATATTAGACTATTTTATGATTGAACATGGTAAAGAATGGGATTAAAGGCTCTTTTCCTATGTCAAAAGTTTTAGTTTTCGAGGGTAATAGCTGCGTATGTTGGAAAAATGAAGATATTATACTATTTTATGATTGCACATGGTAAAGAATGTGCTTAGAGGCTCTTTTCCTATGGCAAAAGTTTTAGTTTTCGAGGGTAATAGCTACGTATGTTGGAAAAATTAAGATATTAGACTATTTTATGATTGCACATGGTAAAGAATGTGATTAAAGGCTCTTTTCCTATGTCAAAAGCTTTAGTTTTCGAGGGTAATAGCTACGTATGTTGGAAAAATGAAGATATTCGACTATTTTATGATTGCACATGGTAAAGAAAGTGCTTAAAGGCTCTTTTCCTATTTCAAAAGTTTTAGTTTTCGAGGGTAATAGCTACGTATGTTGAAAAAATGAAGATATTAGACTATTTTATGATTGCAAATGGTAAAGAATGTGATTAAAGGCTCTTTTCCTATGTCAAAAGTTTTAGTTTTCGAGGGTAATAGCTACGTATGTTGAAAAAATGAAGATATTAGACTATTTTATGATTGCAAATGGTAAAGAATGTGATTAAAGGCTCTTTTCCTATGTCAAAAGTTTTAGTTTTCGAGGGTAATAGCTACGTATGTTGGAAAAATGAAGATATTAGACTATTTTATGATTGCACATGGTAAAGAATGTGATTAAAGGCTCTTTTCCTATGTCAAAAGTTTTAGTTTTCGAGGGTAATAGCTACGTATGTTGGAAAAATGAAGATATTCGACTATTTTATGATTGCACATGGTAAAGAAAGTGCTTAAAGGCTCTTTTCCTATTTCAAAAGTTTTAGTTTTCGAGGGTAATAGCTACGTATGTTGGAAAAATGAAGATATTAGACTATTTTATGATTGCACATGGTAAAGAAAGTGCTTAAAGGCTCTTTTCCTATTTCAAAAGTTTTAGTTTTCAAGGGTAATAGCTACGTATGTTGAAAAAATGAAGATATTAGACTATTTTATGATTGTAAATGGTAAAGAATGTGATTAAAGGCTCTTTTCCTATGTCAAAAGTTTTAGTTTTCGAGGGTAATAGCTACATATGTTGGAAAAATGAAGATATTAGACTATTTTATGATTGCACATGGTAAAGAAAGTGCTTAAAGGCTCTTTTACTATTTCAAAAAGTTTTAGTTTTCGATGGTAATAGCTACATATGTTGGAAAAATGAAGATATTAGACTATTTTATGATTGCACATGGTAAAGAATGTGATTAAAGGCTCTTTTCCTATGTCAAAAGTTTTAGTTTTCGAGGGTAATAGCTACGTATGTTGAAAAAATGAAGATATTAGACTATTTTATGATTGCAAATGGTAAAGAATGTGATTAAAGGCTCTTTTCCTATGTCAAAAGTTTTAGTTTTCGAGGGTAATAGCTACGTATGTTGAAAAAATGAAGATATTAAACTATTTTATAATTGCAAATAGTAACGAATGTGATTAAAGGCTCTTTTCCTATGTCAAAAGTTTTAGTTTTCGAGGGTAATAGCTACGTATGTGTGAAAAATGAAGATATTAGACTATTTTATGATTGCACATGGTAAAGAATGTGATTAAAGGCTCTTTTCCTATGTCAAAAGTTTTAGTTTTCGAGTGTAATAGCTACGTATGTTGGAAAAATAAAGATATTAGACTATTTTATGATTGCACATGGTAAAGAAAGTGCTTAAAGGCTCTTTTCCTATTTCAAAAGTTTTAGTTTTCGAGGGTTTTAGCTAAGTATGTTGGAAAAATGAAGATATTAGACTATTTTATAATTGCACATGGTAAAGATTGTGCTTAAAGGCTCTTTTCCTATGGCAAAAGTTTTAGTTTTCGAGGGTAATAGCTACGTATGTTGAAAAAATGAAGATATTAGACTATTTTATGATTGCACATGGTAAAGAATGTGCTTAAAGGCTCTTTTCCTATGTCAAAAGTTTTAGTTTTCGAGGGTAATAGCTACTTATGTAGGAAAAATGAAGATATTAGACTATTTTATGATTGCACAAGGTAAAGAAAGTTCTTACAGGCTCTTTTCCTATTTCAAAAGTTTTAGTTTTCGAGGGTAACAGCTACGTATGTTGGAAAAATGAAGATATTAGACTATTTTATGATTGCAAATGGTAAAAAATGTGATTAAAGGCTCTTTTCCTATGTCAAAAGTTTTAGTTTTTGAGGGTAATAGCTACGTATGTTGGAAAAATGAAGATATTAGACTATTTTATGATTGCACATGGTAAAGAAAGTGCTTAAAGGCTCTTTTCCTATTTCAAAAGTTTTAGTTTTCGAGGGTAATAGCTACGTATGTTGAAAAAATGAAGATATTAGACTATTTATGATTGTACATGGTAAAGAATGTGCTTAAAGGCTCTTTTCCTCTGGCAAAAGTTTTAATTTTCGAGGGTAATAGCTACGTATGTTGGAAAAATGAAGATATTAGACTATTTTATGATTGCACATGGTAAAGAATGTGATTAAAGGCTCTTTTCCTATGTCAAAAGTTTTAGTTTTCGAGGGTAATAGCTACGTATGTTGAAAAAATGAAGATATTAGACTATTTTATGATTGCAAATGGTAAAGAATGTGATTAAAGGCTCTTTTCCTATGTCAAAAGTTTTAGTTTTCGAGGGTAATAGCTACGTATGTTGAAAAAATGAAGATATTAGACTATTTTATAATTGCAAATGGTAACGAATGTGATTAAAGGCTCTTTTCCTATGTCAAAAGTTTTAGTTTTCGAGGGTAATAGCTACGTATGTTGGAAAAATGAAGATATTAGACTATTTTATGATTGAACATGGTAAAGAATGGGATTAAAGGCTCTTTTCCTATGTCAAAAGTTTTAGTTTTCGAGGGTAATAGCTGCGTATGTTGGAAAAATGAAGATGTTATACTATTTTATGATTGCACATGGTAAAGAATGTGCTTAGAGGCTCTTTTCCTATGGCAAAAGTTTTAGTTTTCGAGGGTAATAGCTACGTATGTTGGAAAATTAAGATATTAGACTATTTTATGATTGCACATGGTAAAGAATGTGATTAAAGGCTCTTTTCCTATGTCAAAAGCTTTAGTTTTCGAGGGTAATAGCTACGTATGTTGGAAAAATGAAGATATTAGACTATTTTATGATTGCACATGGTAAAGAAAGTGCTTAAAGGCTCTTTTCCTATTTCAAAAGTTTTAGTTTTCGAGGGTAATAGCTACTTATGTAGGAAAAATGAAGATATTAGACTATTTTATGATTGCACAAGGTAAAGAAAGTTCTTACAGGCTCTTTTCCTATTTCAAAAGTTTTAGTTTTCGAGGGTAACAGCTACGTATGTTGGAAAAATGAAGATATTAGACTATTTTATGATTGCAAATGGTAAAGAATGTGATTAAAGGCTCTTTTCCTATGTCAAAAGTTTTAGTTTTTGAGGGTAATAGCTACGTATGTTGGAAAAATGAAGATATTAGACTATTTTATGATTGCACATGGTAAAGAAAGTGCTTAAAGGCTCTTTTCCTATTTCAAAAGTTTTAGTTTTCGAGGGTAATAGCTACGTATGTTGAAAAAATGAAGATATTAGACTATTTTATGATTGTACATGGTAAAGAATGTGCTTAAAGGCTCTTTTCCTCTGGCAAAAGTTTTAATTTTCGAGGGTAATAGCTACGTATGTTGGAAAAATGAAGATATTAGACTATTTTATGATTGCACATGGTAAAGAATGTGATTAAAGGCTCTTTTCCTATGTCAAAAGTTTTAGTTTTCGAGGGTAATAGCTACGTATGTTGAAAAAATGAAGATATTAGACTATTTTATGATTGCAAATGGTAAAGAATGTGATTAAAGGCTCTTTTCCTATGTCAAAAGTTTTAGTTTTCGAGGGTAATAGCTACGTATGTTGAAAAAATGAAGATATTAGACTATTTTATAATTGCAAATGGTAACGAATGTGATTAAAGGCTCTTTTCCTATGTCAAAAGTTTTAGTTTTCGAGGGTAATAGCTACGTATGTTGGAAAAATGAAGATATTAGACTATTTTATGATTGAACATGGTAAAGAATGGGATTAAAGGCTCTTTTCCTATGTCAAAAGTTTTAGTTTTCGAGGGTAATAGCTGCGTATGTTGGAAAAATGAAGATGTTATACTATTTTATGATTGCACATGGTAAAGAATGTGCTTAGAGGCTCTTTTCCTATGGCAAAAGTTTTAGTTTTCGAGGGTAATAGCTACGTATGTTGGAAAAATTAAGATATTAGACTATTTTATGATTGCACATGGTAAAGAATGTGATTAAAGGCTCTTTTCCTATGTCAAAAGCTTTAGTTTTCGAGGGTAATAGCTACGTATGTTGGAAAAATGAAGATATTAGACTATTTTATGATTGCACATGGTAAAGAAAGTGCTTAAAGGCTCTTTTCCTATTTCAAAAGTTTTAGTTTTCGAGGGTAATAGCTACGTATGTTGAAAAAATGAAGATATTAGACTATTTTATGATTGCACATGGTAAAGAATGTGCTTAAAGGCTCTTTTCCTATGGCAAAAGTTTTAGTTTTCGAGGGTAATAGCTACGTATGTTGGAAAAATGAAGATATTAGACTATTTTATGATTGCACATGGTAAAAAATGTGATTAAAGGCTCTTTTCCTATGTCAAAAGTTTTAGTTTTCGAGGGTAATAGCAACGTATGTTGAAAAAATGAAGATATTAGACTATTTTATGATTGCAAATGGTAAAGAATGTGATTAAAGGCTCTTTTCCTATGTCATAAGTTTTAGTTTTCGAGGGTAATAGCTACTGTTGAAACAATGAAGATATTAGACTATTTTATAATTGCAAATGGTAACGAATTTGATTAAAGGCTCTTTTCCTATGTCAAAAGTTTTAGTTTTCGAGGGTAATAGCTACGTATGTTGGAAAAATGAAGATATTAGACTATTTTATGATTGCACATGGTAAAGAATGTGATTAAAGGCTCTTTTCCTATGTCAAAAGTTTTAGTTTTCGAGGGTAATAGCTACGTATGTTGGAAAAATGAAGATATTAGACTATTTTATGATTGCACATGGTAGCGCCTTTAATCACATTCTTTACCATGTGCAATCATAAAATTGTCTAATATCTTCATTTTTTCCACAGAAATAGCTATTACCCTCGAAAACTAAAACTTTTGAAATAGAAAAAGAGCCTTTAATCACATTCTTTACCATTTGCAATCATAAAATAGTCTAATATCTTCATTTTTTCAACATACGTAGCTCTTACCCCCGAAAACTAAAACTTTTGAAATAGGAAAAGAGCCTTTAATCACATTCTTTACCATTTGGAATCATAAAATAGTCTAATATCTTCATTTTTTCCACAGACAAAGCTATTACTCTGGAAAATTAAAACTTTTGAAATAGGAAAAGAGCCTTTAATCACATTCTTTACCATTTGCAATCATAAAATAGTCTAATATCTTCATTTTTTCCACAGACCTAGCTATTACCCTCGAAAACTAAAACTTTTGAAATAGGAAAAGAGCCTTTAATCACATTCTTTACCATGTGCAATCATAAAATAGTCTAATATCTTCATTTTTTCAACATACGTAGCTATTACCCTCGAAAACTAAAACTTTTGAAATAGGAAAAGAGCCTTTAATCACATTCTTTACCATGTGCAATCATAAAATTGTCTAATATCTTCATTTTTTCAACATACGTAGCTATTATCCTCGAAAACTAAAACTTTTGAAATAGAAAAAGAGCCTTTAATCACATTCTTTACCATTTGCAATCATAAAATAGTCTAATATCTTCATTTTTTCAACATACGTAGCTCTTACCCCCGAAAGCTAAAACTTTTGAAATAGGAAAAGAGCCTTTAATCACATTTTTTACCATGTGCAATCATAAAATTGTCTAATATCTTCATTTTTTCCACAGACATAGCTAATACCCTCGAAAACTAAAACTTTTGAAATAGGAAAAAAGCCTTTAATCACATTCTTTACCATTTGCAACCATAAAATAGTCTAATATCTTCATTTTTTCAACATACGTAGCTCTTAACCCCGAAAACTAAAACTTTTGAAATAGGAAAAGAGCCTTTAATCACATTCTTTACCATTTGCAATCATAAAATAGTCTAATATCATCATTTTTTCAACATACGTAGCTATTTCCCTCGAAAACTAAAACTTTTGACATAGGAAAAGAGCCTTTAATCACATTCTTTACCATTTGCAATCATAAGATAGTCTAATATCTTCATTTTTTCAACATACGTAGCTATTACCCTCGAAAACTAAAACCTTTGAAATAGGAAAGAAGCCTTTAATCACATTCTTTACCATTTGCAATCATAAAATAGTCTAATATCTTCGTTTTTTCAACATACGTAGCTATTACCCTCGAAAACTAAAACATTTGACATAGGAAAAGAGCCTTTAATCACATTCTTTACCATTTGCAATCATAAAATAGTCTAATATCTTCATTTTTTCCACATACGTAGCTCTTACCCCCGAAAACTAACACTTTTGAAATAGGAAAAGCGCCTTTAATCACATTCTTTACCATGTGCAATCATAAAATTGTCTAATATCTTCATTTTTTCCACAGATATAGCTATTACCCTCGAAAACTAAAACTTTTGAAATAGGAAAAGAGCCTTTAATCACATTCTTTACCATTTGCAATCATAAAATAGTCTAATATCTTCGTTTTTTCAACATACGTAGCTATTACCCTCGAAAACTAAAACTTTTGAAATAGGAAAAGAGCCTTTAATCACATTCTTTACCATTTGCAATCATAAAATTGTCTAATATCTTCATTTTTTCCACAGATATAGCTATTCCCCTCGAAAACTAAAACTTTTGAAATAGGAAAAGAGCCTTTAATCACATTCTTTACCATTTGCAATCATAAAATAGTCTAATATCTTCGTTTTTTCAACATACGTAGCTATTACCCTCGAAAACTAAAACTTTTGAAATAGGAAAAGAGCCTTTAATCACATTCTTTACCATTTGCAATCATAAAATAGTCTAATATCTTCATTTTTTTAATATACGTAGCTTTTACCCTCGAAAACTAAAACTTCTGAAATAGGAAAAGAGCCTTTAATCACATTTTTTACCATTTGCAATCATAAAATAGTCTAATATCTTCATTTTTTCAACATACGTAGCTATTACCCTCGAAAACTAAAACTTCTGAAATAGGAAAAGAGCCTTTAATCACATTCTTTACCATTTGCAATCATAAAATAGTCTAATATCTTCATTTTTTCAACATACGTAGCTATTACCCTCGAAAACTAAAACTTTTGAAATAGGAAAAGAGCCTTTAATCACATTCTTTACCATGTGCAATCATAAAATAGTCTAATATCTTCATTTGTTCAACATATGTAGCTATTACCCTCGAAAACTAAAACTTTTGATATAGGAAAAGAGCCTTTAATCACATTCTTTACCATGTGCAATCATAAAATTGTCTAATATGTTCATTTTTTCAACATACGTAGCTATTACCCTCGAAAACTAAAACTTTTGAAATAGGAAAAGAGCCTTTAATCACATTCTTTACCATGTGCAATCATAAAATAGTCTAATATCTTCATTTTTTCAACATACGTAGCTATTACCCTCGAAAACTAAAACTTTTCACATAGGAAAAGAGCCTTTAATCACATACTTTACCATTTGGAATCATAAA
>NW_027066099.1:0-19636 GCF_032884065.1 Artemia franciscana
TTTGATTACACATGGTAAAGAATGTGATTAAAGGCTCTTTTCCTATTTCAAAAGTTTTAGTTTTCGAGGGTAATAGCTACGTATGTTGAAAAAATGAAGATATTAGACTATTTTATGATTGCACATGGTAAAGAATGTGATTAAAGGCTCTTTTCCTATTTCAAAAGTTTTAGTTTTCGAGGGTAATAGCTACGTATGTTTAAAAAATGAAGATATTAGACAATTTTATGATTGCACATGGTAAAGAATTTGATTAAAGGCTCTTTTCCTATTTCAAAAGTTTTAGTTTTCGAGGGTAATAGCTACGTATGTTGAAAAAAATGAAGATATTAGACTATTTTATGATTACACATGGTAAAAAATGTGATTAAAGGCTCTTTTCCTATTTCAAAAGTTTTAGTTTTCGAGGGTAATAGCTACGTATGTTGAAAAAATGAAGATATTAGACAATTTTATGATTGCACATGGTAAAGAATGTGATTAAACGTTCTTTTCCTATGTCAAAAGTTTTAGTTTTCGAGGGTAGTATCTACGTATGTGGAAAAAATGAAGATATTAGACTATTTTATGATTGCACATGGTAAAGAATGTGATTAAAGGCTCTTTTCCTATGTCAAAAGTTTTAGTTTTCGAGGGTAATAGCTACGTATGTGGAAAAATGAAGATATCAGACAATTTTATGATTACACATGGTAAAGAATGTGATTAAAGGCTCTTTTCCTATTTCCAAAGTTTTAGTTTTCGAGGGTAATAGCTACGTATGTTGAAAAAATGAAGATATTAGACTATTTTATGATTGCACATGGTAAAGAATGTGATTAAAGGCTCTTTTCCTATTTCAAAAGTTTAGTTTTCGAGGGTAATAGCTCCATATGTTGAAAAAATGAAGATATTAGACTATTTTATGATTTCACATGGTAAAGAATGTGATTAAAGGCTCTTTTCTATTTCAAAAGTTTTAGTTTTCGAGGGTAATAGCTAGGTATGTTGAAAAAATGAAGATATTAGACAATTTTATGATTGCACATGGTAAAGAATGTGATTAAACGTTCTTTTTTCTATGTCAAAAGTTTTAGTTTTCGAGGGTAGTAGCTACGTATGTGGAAAAAATGAAGATATTAGACTATTTTATGATTGCACATGGTAAAGAATGTGATTAAAGGCTCTTTTCCTATTTCAAAAGTTTTAGTTTTCGAGGGTAGTAGCTACGTATGTTGAAAAAATGAAGATATTAGACTATTTTATGATTGCACATGGTAAACAATGTGATTAAAGGCTCTTTTCCTTTTTCAAAAGTTTTAGTTTTTGAGGGTAATAGCTACGTATGTTGAAAAAATGAAGATATTAGACTATTTTATGATTGCAAATGGTAAAGAATGTGATTAAAGGCTCTTTTCCTTTTTCAAAAGTTTTAGTTTTCGAGGGTAATAGCTACGTATGTTGAAAAAATGAAGATATTAGACTATTTTATGATTGCACATGGTAAAAAATGTGATTAAAGGCTCTTTTCCTATTTCAAAAGTTTTAGTTTTCGAGGGTAATAGCTACGTATGTTGAAAAAATGAAGATATTAGACTATTTTATGATTGCACATGGTAAAGAATGTGATTAAAGGCTCTTTTCCTATGTCAAAAGTTTTAGTTTTCGAGGGTAATAGCTACGTATGTGGAAAAAATGAAGATATTAGACAATTTTATGATTACACATGGTAAAGAATGTGATTAAAGGCTCTTTTCCTATTTCAAAAGTTTTAGTTTTCGAGGGTAATAGGTACGTATGTTGAAAAAATGAAGATATTAGACTATTTTATGATTGCACATGGTAAAGAATGTGATTAAAGGCTCTTTTCCTATTTCAAAAGTTTTAGTTTTCCAGGGTAATAGCTACGTATGTTTAAAAAATGAAGATATTAGACAATTTTATGATTGCACATGGTAAAGAATTTGATTAAACGTTCTTTTCCTATGTCAAAAGTTTTAGTTTTCGAGGGTAGTAGCTACGTATGTGGAAAAAATGAAGATATTAGACTATTTTATGATTGTAAATGGTAAAGAATGGGATTAAAGTCTCTTTTCCTATTTCAAAAGTTTTAGTTTTCGAGGGTAATAGGTACGTATGTTGAAAAAATGAAGATATTAGACTATTTTATGATTGTACATGGTAAAGAATGTGATTAAAGGCTCTTTTCCTAATTCAAAAGTTTTAGTTTTCGAGGGTAATAGCTATGTCTGTGGAAAAAATGAAGATATTAGACTATTTTATGATTGCACATGGTAAAGAATGTGATTAAAGTCTCTTTTCCTATTTCAAAAGTTTTAGTTTTCGAGGGTAATAGCTACGTATGTTGAAAAAATGAAGATATTAGACAATTTTATGATTGCACATGGTAAAGAATGTGATTAAAGGCTCTTTTCCTATTCCAAAAGTTTTAGTTTTCGAGGGTAATAGCTACGTATGTTGAAAAAATGAAGATATTAGATTATTTTATGATTGCACATGGTAAAAAATGTGATTAAAGGCTCTTTTCCTATGTCAGAAGTTCTAGTTTTCGAGGGTAATAGCTACGTATGTTGAAAAAATGAAGATATTAGACTATTTTATGATTGCACATGGTAAAGAATGTGATTAAAGGCTCTTTTCCTATGTCACAAAATTTAGTTTTCGAGGGTAATAGCTACGTATGTTGAAAAAATAAAGATATTAGACTATTTTATGATTGCACATGGTAAAGAATGTGATTAAAGGCTCTTTTCCTATTTCAAAAGTTTTAGTTATCGAGGGTAATAGCTACGTATGTTGAAAAAATGAAGATATTAGACTATTTTATGATTGCACATGGTAAAGAATGTGATTAAAGACTCTTTTCCTATTTCAAAAGTTTTAGTTTTCAAGGGTAATAGCTACATATGTTGAAAAAATGAAGATATTAGACAATTTTATGATTGCAAATGGTAAAGAATGTGATTAAAGGCTCTTTTCCTATGTAAAAAGTTTTAGTTTTCGAGGGTAATAGCTACGTATGTTGAAAAAATGAAGATATTAGACTATTTTATGATTGCAAATGGTAAAGAATGTGATTAAAGGCTCTTTTCTTATTTCAAAGGTTTTAGTTTTCGAGGGTAATAGCTACGTATGTTGAAAAAATTCAGATATTAGACTATTTTATGATTGCAAATAGTAAAGAATGTGATTAAAGGCTCTTCTCCTATGTCAAAACTTTTAGTTTTCGAGGGTAATAGCTACGTATGTTGAAAAAATGAAGATATTAGACAATTTTATGATATCAAATGGTAAAGAATGTGATTAAAGGCTCTTTTCCTATGTAAAAAGTTTTAGTTTTCGAGGGTAATAGCTACGTATGTTGAAAAAATGAAGATATTAGACTATTTTATGATTGCAAATGGTAAAGAATGTGATTAAAGGCTCTTTTCCTATGTAAAAAGTTTTAGTTTTCGAGGGTAATAGCTACGTATGTTGAAAAAATGAAGATATTAGACTATTTTATGATTGCAAATAGTAAAGAATGTGATTAAAGGCTCTTTTCCTATGTCAAAACTTTTAGTTTTCGACGGTAATAGCTACGTATGTTGAAAAAATGAAGATATTAGACTAATTTATGATTGCAAATGGTAAAGAATGTGATTAAAGGCTCTTTTCCTATGTCAAAAGTTTTAGTTTTCGAGGGTAATAGCTACGTATGTTGAAAAAATGAATATATTAGACTATTTTATGATTACACATGGTAAAGAATGTGATTAAAGGCTCTTTTCCTATTTCAAAAGTTTTAGTTTTCGAGGGTAATAGCTACGTTTGTTGAAAAAATGAAGATATTAGACTATTTTATGATTGCACATGGTAAAGAATGTGATTAAAGGCTCTTTTCCTATTTCAAAAGTTTTAGTTTCGAGGGTAATAGCTACGTATGTTGAAAAAATGAAGATATTAGACTATTTTATGATTGCACATGGTAAAGAATGTGCTTAAAGGCTCTTTTCCTATGTCAAAAATTTTAGTTGTCGAGGGTAATAGCTACGTATGTTGAAAAAATGAAGATATTAGACTATTTTATGATTGCAAATGGTAAAGAATGTGATTAAAGGCTCTTTTCCTATGTCAAAAGTTTTAGTTTTCAAGGTTAATAGCTACGTATGTTGAAAAAATGAAGATATTAGACTATTTTATGATTGCAAATGGTAAAGAATGTGATTAAAGGCTCTTTTCCTATGTCACAAAATTTAGTTTTCGAGGGTAATAGCTACGTATGTTGAAAAAATAAAGATATTAGACTATTTTATGACTGCACATGGTAAAGAATGTGATTAAAGGCTCTTTTCCTATTTAAAAGTTTTAGTTTTCGAGGGTAATAGCTACATATGTTGAAAAAATGAAGATATTAGACTATTTTATGATTCCACATGGTAAAGAATGTGATTAAAGGCTCTTTTCCCTATTTCAAAAGTTTTAGTTTTCGAGGGTAATAGCTATGTCTGTGGAAAAAATGAAGATATTAGACTATTTTATGATTGCACATGGTAAAGAATGTGATTAAAGGCTCTTTTCCTATTTCAAAAGTTTTAGTTTTCGAGGGTAATAGCTACGTATGTTGAAAAAATGATTAGACAATTTTATGATTGCACATGGTAAAGAATGTGATTAAAGGCTCTTTTCCTCTTTCAAAAGTTTTAGTTTTCGAGGGTAATAGCTACGTATGTTGAAAAAATGAAGATATTAGACAATTTTATGATTGCACATGGTAAAGAATGTGATTAAAGGCTCTTTTCCTATGTCAAAAGTTATAGTTTTCGAAGGTAATAGCTACGTATGTTGAATTTTATGATTGCACATGGTAAAGAATGTGATTAAAGGCTCTTTTCCTATTTCAAAAGTTTTAGTTTTTGAGGGTAATAGCTCCGTATGTTTAAAAACGAAGATATTAGACTATTTTATGATTGCAAATGGTAAAGAATGTGATTAAAGGCTCTTTTCCTATGTCAAAAGTTTTAGTTTTCGAGGGTAATAGCTACATATGTTGAAAAAACGAAGATATTAGACAATTTTATGATTGCACATGGTAAAGAATGTGATTAAAGGCTCTTTTCCTATGTCAAAAGTTTTAGTTTTCGGGGGTAAGAACTTTGTCTGAGGAAAAAATGAAGATATTAGACAATTTTATGATTGCACATGGTAAAGAATGTGATTAAAGGCTCTTTTCCTAAGTCAAAAGTTATAATTTTCGAGGGTAATAGCTACGTATATTGAAAAAATGAAGATATTAGACTATTTTATGATTGCACATGGTAAAGAATGTGATTAAAGGCTCTTTTCCTATGTCAAAAGTTTTAGTTTTCGAGGGTAATAGCTACTTGTGTGGAAAAAATGAAGATATTAGACTATTTTATGATTGCAATTGGTAAAGAATGTGATTAAAGGCTCTTTTCCTATTTCAAAAGTATTAGTTTTCGAGGGTAATAGCTACGTATGTTGAAAAAATGAAGATATTAGACTATTTTATGATTGCACATGGTAAAGAATGTGATTAAAGGCTCTTTTCCTATTTCAAAAGTTTTAGTTTTTGAGGGTAATAGCTCCATATGTTGAAAAAATGAAGATATTAGACTATTTTATGATTTCACATGGTAAAGAATGTGATTAAAGGCTCTTTTCCTATTTCAAAAGTTTTAGTTTTCGAGGGTAATAGCTATGTCTGTGGAAAAAATGAAGATATTAGACTATTTTATGATTGCATATAATAAAGAATGTGATTAAAGGCTCTTTTCCTATTTCAAAAGTATTAGTTTTCGAGGGTAATAGCTACGTATGTTGAACCAATCAAGATATTAGACAATTTTATGATTGCACATGGTAAAGAATGTGATTAAAGGCTCTTTTCCTATTTCAAAAGTTTTAGTTTTCGAGGGTAATAGCTACGTATGTTGAAAAAATGAAGCTATTAGACTATTTTATGATTGCACATGGTAAAGAATGTGATTAAAGGCTCTTTTCCTATTTCAAAAGTTTTAGTTTTCGAGGGTAATAGCTACGTATGTTGAAAAAATGAAGATATTAGACTATTTCATGATTGCACATGGTAAAGAATGTGATTAAAGGCTCTTTTCCTATTTCAAAAGTTTTAGTTTTCGAGGGTAATAGCTACGTATGTTGAAAAAATGAAGATATTAGACAATTTTATGATTGCACCTGGTAAAGAATGTGATTAAAGGCTCTTTTCCTATTTCAAAAGTTTTAGTTTTCGAGGGTAATAGCTACGTAGGTTGAAAAAATGAAGATATTAGACGATTTTATGATTGCACATGGTAAAGAATGTGATTAAAGGCTCTTTTCCTATTTCAAAAGTTTTAGTTTTCGAGGGTAATAGCAACGTATGTTGAAAAAATGAAGATATTAGACAATTTTATGATTGCACATGGTAAAGAATGTGATTAAACGTTCTTTTCCTATGTCAAAAGTTTTAGTTTTCGAGGGTAGTATCTAAGTATGTGGAAAAAATGAAGATATTAGACTATTTTATGATTGTAAATGGTAAAGAATGGGATTAAAGTCTCTTTTCCTATTTCAAAAGTTTTAGTTTTCGAGGGTAATAGCTACGTATGTTTAAAAAATGAAGATATTAGACTATTTTATGATTGTACATGGTAAAGAATGTGATTAAAGGCTCTTTTCCTATTTCAAAAGTTTTAGTTTTCGAGGGTAATAGCTACATATGTTGAAAAAATGAAGATATTAGACTATTTTATGATTCCACATGGTAAAGAATGTGATTAAAGGCTCTTTTCCTATTTCAAAAGTTTTAGTTTTCGAGGGTAATAGCTATGTCTGTGGAAAAAATGAAGATATTAGACTATTTTATGATTGCACATGGTAAAGAATGTGATTAAAGGCTCTTTTCCTATTTCAAAAGTTTTAGTTTTCGAGGGTAATAGCTACGTATGTTGAAAAAATGATTAGACAATTTTATGATTGCACATGGTAAAGAATGTGATTAAAGGCTCTTTTCCTATTTCAAAAGTTTTAGTTTTCGAGGGTAATAGCTACGTATGTTGAAAAAATGAAGATATTAGACAATTTTATGATTGCACATGGTAAAGAATGTGATTAAAGGCTCTTTTCCTATGTCAAAAGTTATAGTTTTCGAAGGTAATAGCTACGTATGTTGAATTTTATGATTGCACATGGTAAAGAATGTGATTAAAGCCTCTTTTCCTATTTCAAAAGTTTTAGTTTTTGAGGGTAATAGCTACGTAAGTTTAAAAACGAAGATATTAGACTATTTTATGATTGCAAATGGTAAAGAATGTGATTAAAGGCTCTTTTCCTATGTGAAAAGTTTTAATTTTCGAGGGTAATAGCTACGTATGTTGAAAAAATGAAGATATTAGACTATTTTATGATTGCAAATGGTAAAGAATGTGATTAAAGGCTCTTTTCCTATGTCAAAAGTTTTAGTTTTCGAGGGTAATAGCTACGTATGTTGAAAAAATGAAAATATTAGACTATATTATTATTGCACATGGTAAAGAATGTGATTAAAGGCTCTTTTCCTATTTCAAAAGTTTTAGTTTTCGAGGGTAATAGCTAAGTATGTTGAAAAAATGAAGATATTAGACTATTTTATGATTGCAAATGGTAAAGAATGTGATTAAAGGCTCTTTTCCTATGTCAAAAGTTTTAGTTTTCGAGGGTAATAGCTACATATGTTGAAAAAATGAAGATATTAGACAATTTTATGATTGCACATGGTAAAGAATGTCATGAAAGGCTCTTTTCCTATGTCAAAAAATTTAGTTTTCGGGGGTAAGAACTTTGTCTGAGGAAAAAATGAAGATATTAGACAATTTTATGATTGCACATGGTAAAGAATGTGATTAAAGGCTCTTTTCCTAAGTCAAAAGTTATAATTTTCGAGGGTAATAGCTACGTATATTGAAAAAATAAAGATATTAGACTATTTTATGATTGCACATGGTAAAGAATGTGATTAAAGGCTCTTTTCCTATGTCAAAAGTTTTACTTTTCGAGGGTAATAGCTACGTGTGTGGAAAAAATGAAGATATTAGACTATTTTATGATTGCACATGGTAAAGAATGTGATTAAAGGCTCTTTTCCTATTTCAAAAGTTTTAGTTTTCGAGGGTAATAGCTACGTATGTTGAAAAAATGAAGATATTAGACTATTTTATGATTGCACATGGTAAAGAATGTGATTAAAGGCTCTTTTCCTATTTCAAAAGTTTTAGTTTTTGAGGGTAATAGCTCCATATGTTGAAAAAATGAAGATATTAGACTATTTTATGATTTCACATGGTAAAGAATGTGATTAAAGGCTCTTTTCCTATTTCAAAAGTTTTAGTTTTCGAGGGTAATAGCTATGTCTGTGGAAAAAATGAAGATATTAGACTATTTTATGATTGCATATAATAAAGAATGTGATTAAAGGCTCTTTTCCTATTTCAAAAGTATTAGTTTTCGAGGGTAATAGCTACGTATGTTGAACCAATCAAGATATTAGACAATTTTATGATTGCACATGGTAAAGAATGTGATTAAAGGCTCTTTTCCTATTTCAAAAGTTTTAGTTTTCGAGGGTAATAGCTACAAATGTTGAAAAAATGAAGCTATTAGACTATTTTATGATTGCACATGGTAAAGAATGTGATTAAAGGCTCTTTTCCTATTTCAAAAGTTTTAGTTTTCGAGGGTAATAGCTACGTATGTTGAAAAAATGAAGATATTAGACTATTTCATGATTGCACATGGTAAAGAATGTGATTAAAGGCTCTTTTCCTATTTCAAAAGTTTTAGTTTTCGAGGGTAATAGCTACGTATGTTGAAAAAATGAAGATATTAGACAATTTTATGATTGCACCTGGTAAAGAATGTGATTAAAGGCTCTTTTCCTATTTCAAAAGTTTTAGTTTTCGAGGGTAATAGCTACGTAGGTTGAAAAAATGAAGATATTAGACGATTTTATGATTGCACATGGTAAAGAATGTGATTAAAGGCTCTTTTCCTATTTCAAAAGTTTTAGTTTTCGAGGGTAATAGCAACGTATGTTGAAAAAATGAAGATATTAGACAATTTTATGATTGCACATGGTAAAGAATGTGATTAAACGTTCTTTTCCTATGTCAAAAGTTTTAGTTTTCGAGGGTAGTATCTACGTATGTGGAAAAAATGAAGATATTAGACTATTTTATGATTGTAAATGGTAAAGAATGGGATTAAAGTCTCTTTTCCTATTTCAAAAGTTTTAGTTTTCGAGGGTAATAGCTACGTATGTTTAAAAAATGAAGATATTAGACTATTTTATGATTGTACATGGTAGAGAATGTGATTAAAGGCTCTTTTCCTATTTCAAAAGTTTTAGTTTTCGAGGGTAATAGCTACATATGTTGAAAAAATGAAGATATTAGACTATTTTATGATTCCACATGGTAAAGAATGTGATTAAAGGCTCTTTTCCTATTTCAAAAGTTTTAGTTTTCGAGGGTAATAGCTATGTCTGTGGAAAAAATGAAGATATTAGACTATTTTATGATTGCACATGGTAAAGAATGTGATTAAAGGCTCTTTTCCTATTTCAAAAGTTTTAGTTTTCAAGGGTAATAGCTACGTATGTTGAAAAAATGATTAGACAATTTTATGATTGCACATGGTAAAGAATGTGATTAAAGGCTCTTTTCCTATTTCAAAAGTTTTAGTTTTCGAGGGTAATAGCTACGTATGTTGAAAAAATGAAGATATTAGACAATTTTATGATTGCACATGGTAAAGAATGTGATTAAAGGCTCTTTTCCTATGTCAAAAGTTATAGTTTTCGAAGGTAATAGCTACGTATGTTGAATTTTATGATTGCACATGGTAAAGAATGTGATTAAAGCCTCTTTTCCTATTTCAAAAGTTTTAGTTTTTGAGGGTAATAGCTACGTATGTTTAAAAACGAAGATATTAGACTATTTTATGATTGCAAATGGTAAAGAATGTGATTAAAGGCTCTTTTCCTATGTGAAAAGTTTTAATTTTCGAGGGTAATAGCTACGTATGTTGAAAAAATGAAGATATTAGACTATTTTATGATTGCAAATGGTAAAGAATGTGATTAAAGGCTCTTTTCCTATGTCAAAAGTTTTAGTTTTCGAGGGTAATAGCTACGTATGTTGAAAAAATGAAAATATTAGACTATATTATTATTGCACATGGTAAAGAATGTGATTAAAGGCTCTTTTCCTATTTCAAAAGTTTTAGTTTTCGAGGGTAATAGCTAAGTATGTTGAAAAAATGAAGATATTAGACTATTTTATGATTGCAAATGGTAAAGAATGTGATTAAAGGCTCTTTTCCTATGTCAAAAGTTTTAGTTTTCGAGGGTAATAGCTACATATGTTGAAAAAATGAAGATATTAGACAATTTTATGATTGCACATGGTAAAGAATGTCATGAAAGGCTCTTTTCCTATGTCAAAAAATTTAGTTTTCGGGGGTAAGAACTTTGTCTGAGGAAAAAATGAAGATATTAGACAATTTTATGATTGCACATGGTAAAGAATGTGATTAAAGGCTCTTTTCCTAAGTCAAAAGTTATAATTTTCGAGGGTAATAGCTACGTATATTGAAAAAATGAAGATATTAGACTATTTTATGATTGCACATGGTAAAGAATGTGATTAAAGGCTCTTTTCCTATGTCAAAAGTTTTAGTTTTCGAGGGTAATAGCTACGTGTGTGGAAAAAATGAAGATATTAGACTATTTTATGATTGCAATTGGTAAAGAATGTGATTAAAGGCTCTTTTCCTATTTCAAAAGTTTTAGTTTTCGAGGGTAATAGCTACGTATGTTGAAAAAATGAAGATATTAGACTATTTTATGATTGCACATGGTAAAGAATGTGATTAAAGGCTCTTTTCCTATTTCAAAAGTTTTAGTTTTTGAGGGTAATAGCTCCATATGTTGAAAAAATGAAGATATTAGACTATTTTATGATTTCACATGGTAAAGAATGTGATTAAAGGCTCTTTTCCTATTTCAAAAGTTTTAGTTTTCGAGGGTAATAGCTATGTCTGTGGAAAAAATGAAGATATTAGACTATTTTATGATTGCATATAATAAAGAATGTGATTAAAGGCTCTTTTCCTATTTCAAAAGTATTAGTTTTCGAGGGTAATAGCTACGTATGTTGAAAAAATGAAGATATTAGACAATTTTATGATTGCACATGGTAAAGAATGTGATTAAAGGCTCTTTTCCTATTTCAAAAGTTTTAGTTTTCGAGGGTAATAGCTACGTATGTTGAAAAAATGAAGATATTTGACAATTTCATGATTGCACATGGTAAAGAATGTGATTAAAGGCTCTTTTCCTATTTCAAAAGTTTTAGTTTTCGAGGGTAATAGCTACGTATGTTGAAAAAATGAAGATATTAGACAATTTTATGATTGCACCTGGTAAAGAATGTGATTAAAGGCTCTTTTCCTATTTCAAAAGTTTTAGTTTTCGAGGGTAATAGCTACGTATGTTGAAAAAATGAAGATATTAGACTATTTATGATTGCACATGGTAAAGAATGTGATTAAAGGCTCTTTTCCTATTTCAAAAGTTTTAGTTTTCGAGGGTAATAGCTACGTATGTTAAAAAAATGAAGATATTAGACAATTTTATGATTGCACTTGGTAAAGAATGTGATTAAACGTTCTTTTCCTATGTCAAAAGTTTTAGTTTTCGAGGGTAGTATCTACGTATGTGGAAAAAATGAAGATATTAGACTATTTTATGATTGTAAATGGTAAAGAATGGGATTAAAGTCTCTTTTCCTATTTCAAAAGTTTTAGTTTTCGAGGGTAATAGCTACGTATGTTGAAAAAATGAAGATATTAGACTATTTTATGATTGTACATGGTAAAGAATGTGATTAAAGGCTCTTTTCCTATTTCAAAAGTTTAGTTTTCGAGGGTAATAGCTACATATGTTGAAAAAATGAAGATATTAGACTATTTTATGATTCCACATGGTAAAGAATGTGATTAAAGGCTCTTTTCCTATTTCAAAAGTTTTAGTTTTCGAGGGTAATAGCTATGTCTGTGGAAAAAATGAAGATATTAGACTATTTTATGATTGCACATGGTAAAGAATGTGATTAAAGGCTCTTTTCCTATTTCAAAGTTTTAGTTTTCGAGGGTAATAGCTACGTATGTTGAAAAAATGATTAGACAATTTTATGATTGCACATGGTAAAGAATGTGATTAAAGGCTCTTTTCCTATTTCAAAAGTTTTAGTTTTCGAGGGTAATAGCTACGTATGTTGAAAAAATGAAGATATTAGACAATTTTATGATTGCACATGGTAAAGAATGTGATTAAAGGCTCTTTTCCTATGTCAAAAGTTATAGTTTTCGAAGGTAATAGCTACGTATGTTGAATTTTATGATTGCACATGGTAAAGAATGTGATTAAAGGCTCTTTTCCTATTTCAAAAGTTTTAGTTTTTGAGGGTAATAGCTACGTATGTTTAAAAACGAAGATATTAGACTATTTTATGATTGCAAATGGTAAAGAATGTGATTAAAGGCTCTTTTCCTATCTCAAAAGTTTTAGTTTTCGAGGGTAATAGCTACATATGTTGAAAAAACGAAGATATTAGACAATTTTATGATTGCACATGGTAAAGAATGTGATTAAAGGCTCTTTTCCTATGTCAAAAGTTTTAGTTTTCGGGGGTAAGAACTTTGTCTGAGGAAAAACTGAAGATATTAGACAATTTTATGATTGCACATGGTAAAGAATGTGATTAAAGGCTCTTTTCCTAAGTCAAAAGTTATAATTTTCGAGGGTAATAGCTACGTATATTGAAAAAATGAAGATATTAGACTATTTTATGATTGCAATTGGTAAAGAATGTGATTACAGGCTCTTTTCTCATGTCAAAAGTTTTAGTTTTCGAGGGTAATAGCTACGTATGTTGAAAAAATGAAGATATTAGAATATTTTATGATTGCAAATGGTAAAGAATGTGATTAAAGGCTCTTTTCCTATGTCAAAAGTTTTAATTTTCGAGGGTAGTAGCTACGTATGTTGAAAAAATGAAGATATTAGACTATTTTATGATTGCAAATGGTAAAGAATGTGATTAAAGGCTCTTTTCCTATGTCAAAAGTTTTAGTTTTCGAGGGTAATAGCTACGTATGTTGAAAAAATGAAGATATTAGACTATATTATTATTGCACATGGTAAAGAATGTGATTAAAGGCTCTTTTCCTATTTCAAAAGTTTTAGTTTTCGAGGGTAATAGCTAAGTATGTTGAAAAAATGAAGATATTAGACTATTTTATGATTGCAAATGGTAAAGAATGTGATTAAAGGCTCTTTTCCTATGTCAAAAGTTTTAGTTTTCGAGGGTAATAGCTACTTATGTTGAAAAAATGAAGATATTAGACCATTTTATGATTGCACATGGTAAAGAATGTCATGAAAGACTCTTTTCCTATGTCAAAAAATTTAGTTTTCGGGGGTAAGAGCTTTGTCTGTGGAAAAAATGAAGATATTAGACAATTTTATGATTGCACATGGTAAAGAATGTGATTAAAGGCTCTTTTCCTAAGTCAAAAGTTTTAATTTTCGAGGGTAATAGCTACGGTTGTTGAAAAATGAAGATATTAGACTATTTTATGATTGCAAATGGTAAAGAATGTGATTAAACGCTCTTTTCCTATTTCAAAAGTTTTAGTTTTCGAGGGTAATAGCTACGTATGTTGAAAAAATGAAGATATTAGACTATTTTATGATTGCAAATGGTAAAGAATGTGATTAAAGGCTCTTTTCCTATGTCAAAAGTTTTAGTTTTCGAGGGTAATAGCTACGTATGTTGAAAAAATGAAGATATTAGACAATTTTATGATTGCACATGGTAAAGAATGTGAATAAAGGCTCTTTTCCTATTTCAAAAGTTTTAGTTTTCGAGGGTAATAGCTACGTATGTTGAAAAAATGCAGATATTAGACTATTTTATGATTGCAAATGGTAAAGAATGTGATTAAAGGCTCTTTTCCTATTTCAAAAGTTTTAGTTTTCGAGGGTAATAGCTACGTATCTTGAAAAAATGAAGATGTTAGACAATTTTATGATTGCACATGGTAAAGAATGTGATTAAAGGCTCATTCCCTATTTCAAAAGTATAGTTTTCGAGGGTAATAGCTACGAATATTGAAAAAAATGAAGATATTAGACTATTTTATGATTACAAATGAAAAATAAAGATATAAGACTATTTTGTGATTGAAAATGGTAAAGAATGTTAAAGGCTCTTTTCCTATTTCAAAAGTTTTAGTTTTCGAGGGTAACAGCTATGTCTTTGGAAAAAATGAAGATATTAGACAATTTTACGATTGCACATGGTAAAGAATGTGATTAAAGGCTCTTTTCCTAAGTCAAAAGTTTTAATTTTCGAGGGTAATAGCTACGTATGTTGAAAAATGAAGATATTAGACTATTTTATGATTGCAAATGGTAAAGAATGTGATTAAAGGCTCTTTTGCTATGTCAAAAGTTTTAGTTTTCGAGGGTAATAGCTTTGTATGTTGAAAAAATGAAGATATTAGACTATTTTATGATTGCAAATGGTAAAGAATGTGATTAAAGGCTCTTTTCCTATTTCAAAAGTTTTAGTTTTCGAGGGTAATAGCTACGCATATTGAAAAAATGAAGATATTAGACTATTTTATGATTGCAAATGTTAAAGAATGTGATTAAAGGCTCTTTTCCTATGTCAAAAGTTTTAGTTTTCGGGGGTAAGAGCTTTGTCTGTGGAAAAAATGAAGATATTAGACAATTTTATGATTGCACATGGTAAAGAATGTGATTAAACGCTCTTTTCCTATTTCAAAAGTTTTAGTTTTCGAGGGTAATAGCTACATATGTTGAAAAAATGAAGATATTAGACTATTTTATGATTGCAAATGGTAAAGAATGTGATTAAAGGCTCTTTTCCTATGTCAAAAGTTTTAGTTTTCGAGGGTAATAGCTACGTATGTTGAAAAATGAAGATATTAGACAATTTTATGATTGTACATGGTAAAGAATGTGAATAAAGGCTCTTTTCCTATTTCAAAAGTTTTAGTTTTCGAGGGTAATAGCTACGTATGTTGAAAAAATGCAGATATTAGACTATTTTATGATTGCAAATGGTAAAGAATGTGATTAAAGGCTCTTTTCCTATTTCAAAAGTTTTAGTTTTCGAGGGTAATAGCTACGTATGTTGAAAAAATGAAGATATTAGACAATTTTATGATTGCACATGGTAAAGAATGTGATTAAAGGCTCTTTTCCTATTTCAAAAGTTTTAGTTTTCGAGGGTAACAGCTATGTCTGTGGAAAAAATGAAGTTATTAGACAATTTTATGATTGCACATGATAAAGAATGTGATTAAAGGCTCTTTTCCTATGTCAAAAGTTTTAGTTTTCGAGGGTAATAGCTACATATGTTGAAAAAATGAAGATATTAGACTATTTTATGATTGCAAATGGTAAAGAATGTGATTAAAGGCTCTTTTCCTATGTCAAAAGTTTTAGTTTTCGAGGGTAATAGCTACATATGTTGAAAAAATGAAGATATTAGACTATTTTATGATTGCAAATGGTAAAGAATGTGATTAAAGGCTCTTTTCCTATGTCAAAAGTTTTAGTTTTCGAGGGTAATAGCTACGTATGTTGAAAAATGAAGATATTAGACAATTTTATGATTGTACATGGTAAAGAATGTGAATAAAGGCTCTTTTCCTATTTCAAAAGTTTTAGTTTTCGAGGGTAATAGCTACGTATGTTGAAAAAATGCAGATATTAGACTATTTTATGATTGCAAATGGTAAAGAATGTGATTAAAGGCTCTTTTCCTATTTCAAAAGTTTTAGTTTTCGAGGGTAATAGCTACGTATGTTGAAAAAATGAAGATATTAGACTATTTTATGATTGCACATGGTAAAGAATGTGATTAAAGGCTCTTTTCCCTATTTTAAAAGTTTTAGTTTTCGAGGGTAATAGCTACGTATGTTGAAAAAATGAAGATATTAGACTATTTTATGATTGCACATGGTAAAGAATGTGATTAAAGGCTCTTTTCCTATGTCAAAAGTTTCAGTTTTCGAGGGTAATAGCTACGTATGTGGAAAAAATGAAGATATTAGACTATTTTATGATTGCAATTGGTAAAGAATTTGATTAAAGGCTCTTTTCCTATTTCAAAAGTTTTAGTTTTCGAGGAAAGTAGCTACGTATGTTGGAAAAATGAAGATATTAGACTATTTTATGATTGCACATGGTAAAGAATGTGATTAAAGGCTCTTTTCCTATTTCAAAAGTTTTAGTTTTTGAGGGTAATAGCTACATATGTTGAAAAAATGAAGATATTAGACTATTTTATGATTGCACATGGTAAAGAATGTGATTAAAGGCTCTTTTCCTATTTCAAAAGTCTTAGTTTTCGAGGGTAATAGCTACGTATGTTGAAAAAATGAAGATATTAGACAATTTTATGCTTGCACATGGTAAAGAATGTGATTAAAGGCTCTTTTCCTATTTCAAAAGTTTTAGTTTTCGAGGGTAATAGCTACGTATGTTGAAAAAATGAAGATATTAGGCAATTTTATGATTGCACATGGTAAAGAATGTGATTAAAGGCTCTTTTCCTACGTCAAAAGTTTTAGTTTTCGAGGGTAATAGCTACGTATGTTGAAAAAATGAAGATATTAGACTATTTTATGATTGCAAATGGTAAAGAATGTGATTAAAGGCTCTATTCCTTTTTCAAAAGTTTTAGTTTTCGAGGGTAATAGCTACGTATGTTGAAAAAATGAAGATATTAGACTTTTTTATGATTGCACATGGTAAAGAATGTGATTAAAGGCTCTTTTCCTATTTTAAAAGTTCTAGTTTTCGAGGGTAATAGCTACGTATGTTGAAAAAATGAAGATATTAGACTATTTTATGATTGTACATGGTAAAGAATGTGATTAAAGGCTCTTTTCCTATGTCAAAAGTTTTAGTTTTCGAGGGTAATAGCTACGTATGTGGAAAAAATGAAGATATTAGACTATTTTATGATTGCAATTGGTAAAGAATGTGATTAAAGGCTCTTTTCCTATTTCAAAAGTTTTAGTTTTCGAGGAAAATAGCTACGTATGTTGGAAAAATGAAGATATTAGACTATTTTATGATTACACATGGTAAAGAATGAGATTAAAGGCTCTTTTCCTATTTCAAAAGTTTTAGTTTTCAAGGGTAATAGCTACATATGTTGAAAAAATGAAGATATTAGACTGATTGCATATGGTAAAGAATGTGATTAAGGCTCTTTTGCTATTTTAAAAGTTTTAGTTTTCGAGGGTAATAGCTACGTATGTGGAAAAAATGAAGATATTAGACTATTTTATGATTGCAAATGGTAAAGAATGTGATTAAAGGCTCTTTTCCTATTTCAAAAGTTTTAGTTTTCGAGGGTAATAGCTACAAATGTTGAAAAAATGGAGATATTAGACTATTTTATGATTGCACATGGTAAAGAATGTGATTAAAGGCTCTTTTCCTATTTCAAAAGTTTTAGTTTTCGAGGGTAATAGCTACGTATGTTGAAAAAATGAAGATATTAGACTATTTTATGATTGCAAATGGTAAAGAATGTGATTAAAGGCTCTTTTCCTATTTCAAAAGTTTTATTTTTCGAGGGTAATAACTACGTATGTTGAAAAAATGAAGATATTAGACTATATTATGATTGTAAATGGTAAAGAATGTGATTAAAGGCTCTTTTCCTATGTCAAAAGTTTTAGTTTTCGAGGGTAATAGCTACGTATGTTGAAAAAATGAAGATATTAGACAATTTTATGATTGCACATGGTAAGGAATGTGATTAAAGGCTCTTTTCCTATGTCAAAAGTTTTAGTTTTCGGGGGTAAGAGCTTTGTCTGTGGAAAAAATGAAGATATTAGACAATTTTATGATTGTACATGGTAAAGAATGTGATTAAAGGCTCTTTTCCTAAGTCAAAAGTTTTGTTTTTCGAGGGTAATAGCTATGTATGTTGAAAAAATGAAGATATTAGACTATTTTATGATTGCACATGGTAAAGAATGTGATTAAAGGCTCTTTTCCTATTTCAAAAGTTTTAGTTTTCGAGGGTAATAGCTATGTCTGTGGAAAAAATGAAGATATTAGACTATTTTATGATTGCACATGGTAAAGAATGTGATTAAAGGCTCTTTTCCTATTACAAAAGTTTTAGTTTTCGGGGGTAGTAGCTACGTATGTTGAAAAAATGAATATATTAGACTGTTTTATGATTGCAAATGGTAAAGAATGTGATTAAAGGCTCTTTTCCTTTTTCAAAAGTTTTAGTTTTCGAGGGTAATAGCTACGTATGTTGAAAAAATGAAGATATTAGGACTATTTTATGATTGCACATTGTAAAGAATGTGATTAAAGGCTCTTTTCCTATGTCAAAAGTTTTAGTTTTCGAGGGTAATAGCTACGTATGTGGAAAAAATGAAGATATTAAACTATTTATGATTGCAAATGGTAAAGAATGTGATTAAAGGCTCTTTTCCTATTTCAAAAGTTTTAGTTTTCGAGGGTAATAGCTACGTATGTTGAAAAAATGAAGATATTAGACTATTTTATGATTGCACATGGTAAAGAATGTGATTAAAGGCTCTTTTCCTATTACAAAAGTTTTAGTTTTCGGGGATAGTAGCTACGTATGTTGAAAAAATGAATATATTAGACTATTTTATGATTGCAAATGGTAAAGAATGTAATTAAAGGCTCTTTTCCTTTTTCAAAAGTTTTAGTTTTCGAGGGTAATAGCTACGTATGTTGAAAAAATGAAGATATTAGACTATTTTATGATTGCACATGGTAAAGAATGTGATTAAAGGCTCTTTTCCTATGTCAAAAGTTTTAGTTTTCGAGGGTAATAGCTACGTATGTGGAAAAAATGAAGATATTAAACTATATATGATTGCAAATGGTAAAGAATGTGATTAAAGGCTCTTTTCCTATTTCAAAAGTTTTAGTTTTCGAGGGTAATAGCTACGTATGTTGAAAAAATGAAGATATTGGACTATTTTATGATTGCACATGGTAAAGAATGTGATTAAAGGCTCTTTTCCTATTACAAAAGTTTTAGTTTTCGGGGGTAGTAGCTACGTATGTTGAAAAAATGAATATATTAGACTATTTTATGATTGCAAATGGTAAAGAATGTGATTAAAGGCTCTTTTCCTTTTTCAAAAGTTTTAGTTTGCGAGGGTAATAGCTACGTATGTTGAAAAAATGAAGATATTAGACTATTTTATGATTGCACATGGTAAAGAATGTGATTAAAGGCTCTTTTCCTATGTCAAAAGTTTTAGTTTTCGAGGGTAATAGCTACATATGTTGAAAAAATGAAGATATTAGACTATTTTATGATTGCACATGGTAAAGAATGTGATTAAAGGCTCTTTTCCAATTTCAAAAGTTTTAGTTTTCGAGGGTAATAACTACGTATGTTGAAAAAATGAAGATATTAGACAATTTTACGATTGCACATGGTAAAGAATGTGATTAAAGGCTCTTTTCCTATTTCAAAAGTTTTAG
>NW_027066100.1:0-19635 GCF_032884065.1 Artemia franciscana
TACCCTCGAAAACTAAAACTTTTGAAATAGGAAAAGAGCCTTTAATCACATTCTTTACCATTTGCAATCATAAAATAGTCTAATATCTTCATTTTTTCAACATACGTAGCTATTACCCTCGAAAACTAAAACTTTTGACATAGGAAAAGAGCCTTTAATCACATTCTTTACCATGTGCAATCATAAAATAGTCTAATATCTTCATTTTTTCAACATACGTAGCTATTACCCTCGAAAACTAAAACTTTTGAATAGGAAAAGAGCCTTTAATCACATTCTTTACCATTTGCAATCATAAAATAGTCTAATATCTTCATTTTTTCAACATACGTAGCTATTACCCTCGAAAACTAAAACTTTTGAAATAGGAAAAGAGCCTTTAATCACATTCTTTACCATTTGCAATCATAAAATAGTCTAATATCTTCATTTTTTCAACATACGTAGCTATTACCCTCGAAAACTAAAACTTTTGAAATAGGAAAAGAGCCTTTAATCACATTCTTTACCATTTGCAATCATAAAATAGTCTAATATCTTCATTTTTTCAACATACGTAGCTATTACCCTCGAAAACTAAAACTTTTGAAATAGGAAAAGAGCCTTTAATCACATTCTTTACCATTTGCAATCATAAAATAGTCTAATATCTTCATTTTTTCAACATACGTAGCTATTACCCTCGAAAACTAAAACTTTTGAAATAGGAAAAGAGCCTTTAATCACATTCTTTACCATTTGCAATCATAAAATAGTCTAATATCTTCATTTTTTCAACATACGTAGCTATTACCCTCGAAAACTAAAACTTTTGAAATAGGAAAAGAGCCTTTAATCACATTCTTTACCATTTGCAATCATAAAATAGTCTAATATCTTCATTTTTTCAACATACGTAGCTATTACCCTCGAAAACTAAAACTTTTGAAATAGGAAAAGAGCCTTTAATCACATTCTTTACCATTTGCAATCATAAAATTGTCTAATATCTTCATTTTTTCAACATACGTAGCTATTACCCTCGAAAACTAAAACTTTTGAAATAGGAAAAGAGCCTTTAATCACATTCTTTACCATTTGCAATCATAAAATAGTCTAATATCTTCATTTTTTCAACATACGTAGCTATTACCCTCGAAAACTAAAACTTTTGAAATAGGAAAAGAGCCTTTAATCACATTCTTTACCATGTGCAATCATAAAATAGTCTAATATCTTCATTTTTTCAACATACGTAGCTATTACCCTCGAAAACTAAAACTTTTGAAATAGGAAAAGAGCCTTTAATCACATTCTTTACCATTGCAATCATAAAATAGTCTAATATCTTCATTTTTTCAACATACGTAGCTATTACCCTCGAAAACTAAAACTTTTGACAATAGGAAAAGAGCCTTTAATCACATTCTTTACCATTTGCAATCATAAAATAGTCTAATATCTTCATTTTTTCAACATACGTAGCTATTACCCTCGAAAACTAAAACTTTTGACATAGGAAAAGAGCCTTTAATCACATTCTTTACCATTTGCAATCATAAAATAGTCTAATATCTTCATTTTTTCAACATACGTAGCTATTACCCTCGAAAACTAAAACTTTTGAAATAGGAAAAGAGCCTTTAATCACATTCTTTACCATTTGCAATCATAAAATAGTCTAATATCTTCATTTTTTCAACATACGTAGCTATTACCCTCGAAAACTAAAACTTTTGAAATAGGAAAAGAGCCTTTAATCACATTCTTTACCATTTGCAATCATAAAATAGTCTAATATCTTCATTTTTTCAACATACGTAGCTATTACCCTCGAAAACTAAAACTTTTGAAATAGGAAAAGAGCCTTTAATCACATTCTTTACCATTTGCAATCATAAAATTGTCTAATATCTTCATTTTTTCAACATACGTAGCTATTACCCTCGAAAACTAAAACTTTTGACATAGGAAAAGAGCCTTTAATCACATTCTTTACCATTTGCAATCATAAAATAGTCTAATATCTTCATTTTTTCAACATACGTAGCTATTACCCTTGTAAACTAAAACTTTTGAAATAGGAAAAGAGCCTTTAATCACATTCTTTACCATTTGCAATCATAAAATAGTCTAATATCTTCATTTTTTCAACATACGTAGCTATTACCCTCGAAAACTAAAACTTTTGAAATAGGAAAAGAGCCTTTAATCACATTCTTTACCATGTGCAATCATAAAATAGTCTAATATCTTCATTTTTTCCACAGACGTAGCTATTACCCTCGAAAACTAAAACTTTTGAAATAGGAAAAGAGCCTTTAATCACATTCTTTACCATTTGCAATCATAAAATAGTCTAATATCTTCATTTTTTCAACATACGTAGCTATTACCCTCGAAAACTAAAACTTTTGACATAGGAAAAGAGCCTTTAATCACATTCTTTACCATTGCAATCATAAAATAGTCTAATATCTTCATTTTTTCAACATACGTAGCTATTACCCTCGAAAACTAAAACTTTTGAAATAGGAAAAGAGCCTTTAATCACATTCTTTACCATGTGCAATCATAAAATAGTCTAATATCTTCATTTTTTCAACATACGTAGCTATTACCCTCGAAAACTAAAACTTTTGAAATAGGAAAAGAGCCTTTAATCACATTCTTTACCATTTGCAATCATAAAATAGTCTAATATCTTCATTTTTTCAACATACGTAGCTATTACCCTCGAAAACTAAAACTTTTGACATAGGAAAAGAGCCTTTAATCACATTCTTTACCATTTGCAATCATAAAATAGTCTAATATCTTCATTTTTTCAACATACGTAGCTATTACCCTCGAAAACTAAAACTTTTGACATAGGAAAAGAGCCTTTAATCACATTCTTTACCATTTGCAATCATAAAATAGTCTAATATCTTCATTTTTTCAACATACGTAGCTATTACCCTTGTAAACTAAAACTTTTGAAATAGGAAAAGAGCCTTTAATCACATTCTTTACCATTTGCAATCATAAAATAGTCTAATATCTTCATTTTTTCAACATACGTAGCTATTACCCTCGAAAACTAAAACTTTTGAAATAGGAAAAGAGCCTTTAATCACATTCTTTACCATGTGCAATCATAAAATAGTCTAATATCTTCATTTTTTCAACATACGTAGCTATTACCCTCGAAAACTAAAACTTTTGAAATAGGAAAAGAGCCTTTAATCACATTCTTTACCATTTGCAATCATAAAATAGTCTAATATCTTCATTTTTTCAACATACGTAGCTATTACCCTCGAAAACTAAAACTTTTGAATAGGAAAAGAGCCTTTAATCACATTCTTTACCATTTGCAATCATAAAATAGTCTAATATCTTCATTTTTTCAACATACGTAGCTATTACCCTCGAAAACTAAAACTTTTGAAATAGGAAAAGAGCCTTTAATCACATTCTTTACCATGTGCAATCATAAAATAGTCTAATATCTTCATTTTTTCAACATACGTAGCTATTACCCTCGAAAACTAAAACTTTTGAAATAGGAAAAGAGCCTTTAATCACATTCTTTACCATTTGCAATCATAAAATAGTCTAATATCTTCATTTTTTCAACATACGTAGCTATTACCCTCGAAAACTAAAACTTTTGAATAGGAAAAGAGCCTTTAATCACATTCTTTACCATTTGCAATCATAAAATAGTCTAATATCTTCATTTTTTCAACATACGTAGCTATTACCCTCGAAAACTAAAACTTTTGAAATAGGAAAAGAGCCTTTAATCACATTCTTTACCATTTGCAATCATAAAATAGTCTAATATCTTCATTTTTTCAACATACGTAGCTATTACCCTCGAAAACTAAAACTTTTGAATAGGAAAAGAGCCTTTAATCACATTCTTTACCATTTGCAATCATAAAATAGTCTAATATCTTCATTTTTTCAACATACGTAGCTATTACCCTCGAAAACTAAAACTTTTGAAATAGGAAAAGAGCCTTTAATCACATTCTTTACCATTTGCAATCATAAAATAGTCTAATATCTTCATTTTTTCAACATACGTAGCTATTACCCTCGAAAACTAAAACTTTTGAAATAGGAAAAGAGCCTTTAATCACATTCTTTACCATGTGCAATCATAAAATAGTCTAATATCTTCATTTTTTCAACATACGTAGCTATTACCCTCGAAAACTAAAACTTTTGAAATAGGAAAAGAGCCTTTAATCACATTCTTTACCATTTGCAATCATAAAATAGTCTAATATCTTCATTTTTTCAACATACGTAGCTATTACCCTCGAAAACTAAAACTTTTGAATAGGAAAAGAGCCTTTAATCACATTCTTTACCATGTGCAATCATAAAATAGTCTAATATCTTCATTTTTTCAACATACGTAGCTATTACCCTCGAAAACTAAAACTTTTGAAATAGGAAAAGAGCCTTTAATCACATTCTTTACCATTTGCAATCATAAAATAGTCTAATATCTTCATTTTTTCAACATACGTAGCTATTACCCTCGAAAACTAAAACTTTTGACATAGGAAAAGAGCCTTTAATCACATTCTTTACCATTTGCAATCATAAAATAGTCTAATATCTTCATTTTTTCAACATACGTAGCTATTACCCTCGAAAACTAAAACTTTTGAAATAGGAAAAGAGCCTTTAATCACATTCTTTACCATGCAATCATAAAATAGTCTAATATCTTCATTTTTTCAACATACGTAGCTATTACCCTCGAAAACTAAAACTTTTGAAATAGGAAAAGAGCCTTTAATCACATTCTTTACCATTTGCAATCATAAAATAGTCTAATATCTTCATTTTTTCAACATACGTAGCTATTACCCTCGAAAACTAAAACTTTTGAAATAGGAAAAGAGCCTTTAATCACATTCTTTACCATTTGCAATCATAAAATAGTCTAATATCTTCATTTTTTCAACATACGTAGCTATTACCCTCGAAAACTAAAACTTTTGAAATAGGAAAAGAGCCTTTAATCACATTCTTTACCATTTGCAATCATAAAATAGTCTAATATCTTCATTTTTTCAACATACGTAGCTATTACCCTCGAAAACTAAAACTTTTGAAATAGGAAAAGAGCCTTTAATCACATTCTTTACCATTTGCAATCATAAAATAGTCTAATATCTTCATTTTTTCAACATACGTAGCTATTACCCTCGAAAACTAAAACTTTTGAATAGGAAAAGAGCCTTTAATCACATTCTTTACCATGTGCAATCATAAAATAGTCTAATATCTTCATTTTTTCAACAGACATAGCTATTACCCTCGAAAACTAAAACTTTTGAAATAGGAAAAGAGCCTTTAATCACATTCTTTACCATTGCAATCATAAAATAGTCTAATATCTTCATTTTTTCAACATACGTAGCTATTACCCTCGAAAACTAAAACTTTTGAAATAGGAAAAGAGCCTTTAATCACATTCTTTACCATTTGCAATCATAAAATAGTCTAATATCTTCATTTTTTCAACATACGTAGCTATTACCCTCGAAAACTAAAACTTTTGACATAGGAAAAGAGCCTTTAATCACATTCTTTACCATTTGCAATCATAAAATAGTCTAATATCTTCATTTTTTCAACATACGTAGCTATTACCCTCGAAAACTAAAACTTTTGAAATAGGAAAAGAGCCTTTAATCACATTCTTTACCATTTGCAATCATAAAATAGTCTAATATCTTCATTTTTTCAACATACGTAGCTATTACCCTCGAAAACTAAAACTTTTGACATAGGAAAAGAGCCTTTAATCACATTCTTTACCATTTGCAATCATAAAATAGTCTAATATCTTCATTTTTTCAACATACGTAGCTATTACCCTCGAAAACTAAAACTTTTGAAATAGGAAAAGAGCCTTTAATCACATTCTTTACCATTTGCAATCATAAAATAGTCTAATATCTTCATTTTTTCAACATACGTAGCTATTACCCTCGAAAACTAAAACTTTTGAAATAGGAAAAGAGCCTTTAATCACATTCTTTACCATTTGCAATCATAAAATAGTCTAATATCTTCATTTTTTCAACATACGTAGCTATTACCCTCGAAAACTAAAACTTTTGAATAGGAAAAGAGCCTTTAATCACATTCTTTACCATGTGCAATCATAAAATAGTCTAATATCTTCATTTTTTCAACATACGTAGCTATTACCCTCGAAAACTAAAACTTTTGAAATAGGAAAAGAGCCTTTAATCACATTCTTTACCATGTGCAATCATAAAATAGTCTAATATCTTCATTTTTTCAACATACGTAGCTATTACCCTCGAAAACTAAAACTTTTGAAATAGGAAAAGAGCCTTTAATCACATTCTTTACCATTTGCAATCATAAAATAGTCTAATATCTTCATTTTTTCAACATACGTAGCTATTACCCTCGAAAACTAAAACTTTTGACATAGGAAAAGAGCCTTTAATCACATTCTTTACCATTTGCAATCATAAAATGTCTAATATCTTCATTTTTTCAACATACGTAGCTATTACCCTCGAAAACTAAAACTTTTGACATAGGAAAAGAGCCTTTAATCACATTCTTTACCATTTGCAATCATAAAATAGTCTAATATCTTCATTTTTTCAACATACGTAGCTATTACCCTCGAAAACTAAAACTTTTGACATAGGAAAAGAGCCTTTAATCACATTCTTTACCATTTGCAATCATAAAATAGTCTAATATCTTCATTTTTTCAACATACGTAGCTATTACCCTCGAAAACTAAAACTTTTGAAATAGGAAAAGAGCCTTTAATCACATTCTTTACCATTTGCAATCATAAAATAGTCTAATATCTTCATTTTTTCAACATACGTAGCTATTACCCTCGAAAACTAAAACTTTTGAAATAGGAAAAGAGCCTTTAATCACATTCTTTACCATTTGCAATCATAAAATAGTCTAATATCTTCATTTTTTCAACATACGTAGCTATTACCCTCGAAAACTAAAACTTTTGACATAGGAAAAGAGCCTTTAATCACATTCTTTACCATGCAATCATAAAATTGTCTAATATCTTCATTTTTTCAACATACGTAGCTATTACCCTCGAAAACTAAAACTTTTGAAATAGGAAAAGAGCCTTTAATCACATTCTTTACCATTTGCAATCATAAAATAGTCTAATATCTTCATTTTTTCAACATACGTAGCTATTACCCTCGAAAACTAAAACTTTTGAAATAGGAAAAGAGCCTTTAATCACATTCTTTACCATTTGCAATCATAAAATAGTCTAATATCTTCATTTTTTCAACATACGTAGCTATTACCCTCGAAAACTAAAACTTTTGAAATAGGAAAAGAGCCTTTAATCACATTCTTTACCATTTGCAATCATAAGATAGTCTAATATCTTCATTTTTTCAACATACGTAGCTATTACCCTCGAAAACTAAAACTTTTGACATAGGAAAAGAGCCTTTAATCACATTCTTTACCATTTGCAATCATAAAATAGTCTAATACTACTACTACTACTAATAACTCACTGCAGCACCAAGCCGCCTGAGGCCAACACAGCTACGCACGCTCCTCCTCCAACCTAATCTATTTAAAGCCTCCCTCTTTACACCCTCCCAGGAAGTTCCCATTTCCTTTAAATCCTTATTTATGACATCCTCCCAACCCAGACAAGGACGACCTGCTTTCCGTGTAGCCCCAGACGGTTGGCCAAAAAGGACTATCTTCGGTAATCTGTCATCCTTCATCCGTAGAACGTGGCCTAGCCATCTCAACCTTTCTTTCATTATAGCCCCAGAAAGCGGGATTGAACCACACTTTTCGTACAACCTACTGTTTGAAATACGGTCAGTCAGCCGGGTACCCAGAACAATCCGTAGGCAATTTCTCTGGAAAACATCTAGTAAATTTTCATCTGCTTTTCGGAGTGTCCATGCTTCAGAGCCATATTTGACCACTGTCATCACTGTAGCTTCCAATATTCTAATCTTGGTTTGTAGGCTTATCTTTCTATTCTTCCAAACTTTTTTTAACTGTGAAAAAACACCCTGAGCTTTAGCTATTCTACTTTTAACATCTTCACTGCTCCCACCATCTTTACTAATAATACTACCAAGGTAACTGAAGCTCCCAACCTGATCAATCTTTTCGTTACCTAAGGTCACCTGTTCATCTTCACTTATTCCTAACCTTAGTGACTTAGTCTTCTTAACATTAATTTTCAAGCCTATTTTAGCACCCTGAACTCGTAAAACCTCTAAAAATTCATTCATTTTGCTCACACTTTCATCTAATATGCTTAAATCATCAGCATAATCTAAGTCCAGGAGCGTTCTTCCTCCCCATTTGATTCCATGGTCTCCAATTGCCTTTCCTGTGCTCCTTAAGACGAAGTCCATCAAAATGATCCATATAAAGGGGGATAGAACACAACCCTGCTTAACTCCTGATTTAATACAAAACCAGTTGCTAACCTCATTTTCTACCTTAACTGCAGCAGTATTATTCTCGTACATAGCGCAAATCACTTTAATGTATTTTTCTGGTATACCATATAACGATAAGACCTTTGTTAACGCTGTTCTATCAACAGAATCGAAAGCTTGCTCATAATCGATAAAACTAAGGACCAAAGGTGTTTGACAACGAAGGGACTTCTCAATTATTAACCTAAGAGTGAAAACATGGTCGACACATCCTCTACCTTTTCTAAAACCGCATTGTTCTTCCCTTAAAACTTTGTCTACAGCATGTCTCAGTCTAAAAAGTATCATATTACTCAGTAATTTGCTACCTACAGAGACCAGACTAATGCCTCGATAATTCCGACATTCACTCTTGTCACCTTTCTTATACAGTGGTTTAATTAAGGTTTTCCTAAAATCATTGGGTACTTCCCCTTTTTCAAAAATCATGTTCATAATCTTCAGTAGCTTATTCCTAACCCCAGAGCCACCATATTTAAGGAACTCATTAATCATATTATCAGCACCTGGGGCCTTATTATTTTTTAATCCTTCTAGTACTGTCGCTAATTCTTCCTCACTAAACAAATCTTCCTTCACATCCAAGGTATCACAAACTTTTTCATTTTCATCTATATCTTTTCCTGCAACTGTATCTCGGTTTAGCACATTCTCAAAATGTTCCACCCATCTTTCTTTAACTTTTTCCTTATCACTAATTGTGACCCCATTTCTATCTTTAACTGGGACTAGTCCGGATCGGCTACTCCCTTTCAATTTATTAACATGCCAGTATAATATTTTACTATTATGCCGTCTAGCCGCATCTTCCAGATCCTCAGCAATTTTATCCATCGCCTCCATTTCACATCTCCTTAGTTCATATTTTAATGCTTTCTCCACTTTCTTTACATTCCTTTTGTTTTCATACGACCTATCGCTCAGATAATTCTTATACAAACCCCTTCTACTCTCTATTAAACCTAAAGCTTTTTCACTAATATTCCTAGTTGCTGTCTTAGCACTCTTCCCTAGGACACCATCAGCAACTTCACAAATTGTTTTTCTGAAATTATTCCATCCATCTTCCACATTGTCAAATTTTAAACCCTCAAGTTTAGTACTCAACTGTTCCTGGAATTTTTTTCTCAGATTTTCATCCTGAAGTCTACCAACATCATAACTTCCCGGGAGGGAGTTACTCTTCCGAAATTTCAGCTTTAAATTAACCTTAGACACTACTAGATGGTGATCTTTACTTTTAACATCAATAACGGCACTCCTATACACCCTAGTATCTTGTATTGATCCTGCTAGTCTTCTGTTTACAATAACATAATCAATAAGGTTTGCTGTCTTACCATCACGTGAATACCATGTCAACTTATGGGCCATTTTGTGACCAAACACCGTATTGGTTATAACTAGGTTGTTATACCTACAAAATTGCAAAAGCCTATAGCCATTACTGTTTTCTTTTCCTACACCAAAATTACCTAGGCTAGGATACCATCTATCCCTATTTCTACCAACCTGGGCATTAAAATCTCCTAGCAAAAACACCGTATTTCTACCTGGTACCCTGTCTATTTGCTCTATTGTAACTGTAAGTAAAATTCATCTGAGTCACTAGTATCTCCATCAGTTGGTTCAATGGGGGCATATACTACTATAACTGATACCCTAAACTTTTTAGTCATAAAATGAGCAATTAGTATTCTATTATTAATACCTTCCCAGCCTAAACAAGACTTAGCAGCTTCCTTATTCATCATGAGCCCTACTCCCTGTCTATGTACCCCATCCTTCCTTCCTGAGTAAACAAATTCTATGTCACCTGATTTCATGCTTCCTACCCCTGGGATATGAGTTTCTGAAACTCCTAATAAATCCAGTTCAAACCGTCTGAATTCGTCAGTCAAAATGTCGATGCGATAGTCATTTTTTAACGTCGTAACATTCCAAGTTCCAATTTTCATGTTCTTTAAATCTTTGAAATTATTTTGGCCTCAAGAAAAGCAGTGATCCCGGATACCAGTGCAGGATGGGGACCAACATATCTTCTCAAGTCTACACCGAAGCGCTTATGCCGGCTTAGAACCGGACAGCAAGAAGTCCCTGGGACCTCCAGTAAGTTGGAGGCTTTGTGCAATCCTGGGCCCATCTTGGTCACAACATGGTTTTCAGCACTTGGCGATGCTCTTCTATCAACAAGAGTCGAAATCCTGCACAGACAGTCCCAAGCCTATTACCTCCGACTCATTATATATTCATGCCTATAAATATTATGCTACTACGGGGAGGCAGCCCATAGTAGATAAATTAGCTAGGAAGAGGTTTTTCAGCCCGAAAACGCCCATCAAAACAAACCAAGCCCAGAAAATTATCCAATAATCAGAATCCCGTACGAGTGCTGTGTTGTTTACTAGGCTATAATCTCCTCGAGGGGCGCCACTCCTCAAGTGGGAAAAATTGACCGCAAGTTTCCCAGTCTTGCAGGTACCCCGAAAGGGTCGAGGCAGCCCTTTACAGAGGCCGTCATCCATAAATCTGGATCTTACGCCCTGCCGCAGTTGTCCTCCTATAGAGGATCCTCCCACGATGGTGTTCTGCTTCACCATGCAATTTAACCCATTACTGGGAGAAGGTTTGTAACTCATCTGACGCGTGAACACGGCAGTTGGCCCTGCTGAGTGTACATTTGAGGGGCCTTCTTCCTCCTCCACCTGAAATTATGACCCCCAGGGGAGGGTTTCCCAGTTTCTATTATGGGCCCCACTGGGACAAGGTCCTACTTGGCCTAGGAAAAGAGCCTTTAATCACATTTTTTACCATGTGCAATCATAAAATAGTCTAATATCTTCATTTTTTCAACATACGTAGCTATTACAGTCGAAAACTAAAACTTTTGAAATAGGAAAAGAGCCTTTAATCATATTCTTTACCATTTGCAATCATAAAATAGTCTAATATCTTCATTTTTTCAACATACGTAGCTATTACCCTCGAAAACTAAAACTTTTGACATAGGAAAAGAGCCTTTAATCACATTCTTTACCATTTGCAATCATAAAATAGTCCAATATCTTCATTTTTTCAACATACGTAGCTATTACCCCTCGAAAACTAAAACTTTTGACATAGGAAAAGAGCCTTTAATCACATTCTTTACGATTTGCAATCATAAAATAGTCTAATATCTTCATTTTTTCAACATACGTAGCTATTACCCTCGAAAACTAAAACTTTTGAAATAGGAAAAGAGCCTTTAATCACATTCTTTACCATTTGCAATCATAAAATAGTCTAATATCTTCATTTTTTCAACATACGTAGCTATTACCCTCGAAAACTAAAACTTTTGAAATAGGAAATGAGCCTTTAATCACATTCTTTACCATTTGCAATCATAAAATAGTCTAATATCTTCATTTTTTCAACATACGTAGCTATTACCCTCGAAAACTAAAACTGTTGACATAAAAAAAAGAGCCTTTAATTTCATTCTTTACCATTTTCAATCATAAAATTGTCTAATATCTTCATTTTTTCAACATACGTAGCTATTACCCTCGAAAACTAAAACTTTTGAAATAGGAAAAGAGCCTTTAATCACATTCTTTACCATGTGCAATCATAAAACAGTCTAATATCTTCATTTTTTCAACAGACATAGCTATTACCCTCGAAAACTAAAACTTTTGAAATAGGAAAAGAGCCTTTAATCACATTCTTTACCATTTGCAATCATAAAATAGTCCAATATCTTCATTTTTTCAACATAAGTGGCTATTACCCTCGAAAACGAAAACTTTTGAAATAGGAAATGAGCCTTTAATCACATTCTTTACCATGTGCAATCATAAAATAGTCTAATATCTTCATTTTGTCCACAGACCTAGCTATTACCCTCGAAAACTAAAACTTTTGAAATAGGAAAAGAGCCTTTAATCACATTCTTTACCATTTGCAATCATAAAATAGTCTAATATCTTCATTTTTTCAACATACGTAGCTATTACCCTCGAAAACTAAAACTTTTGACATAGGAAAAGAGCCTTTAATCACATTTTTTACCATTTGCAATCATAAAATAGTCTAATATCTTCATTTTTTCAACATATGTAGCTATTACCCTCGAAAACTAAAACTTTTGAAATAGGAAAATAGCTTTAATCACATTCTTTACCATTTGCAATCAAAAAATAGTCTAATATCTTCATTTTTTCAACATACGTAGCTATTACCCTCGAAAACTAAAACTTTTGACATAGGAAAAGAGCCTTTAATTACATTCTTTACCATTTGCAATTATAAAATAGTCAAATATCTTCATTTTTTCAACATACGTAGCTATTACCCTCGAAAACTAAAACTTTTGAAAAAGGAAAAGAGCCTTTAATCCCATTCTTTACCATTTGCAATCATAAAATAGTCTAATATCTTCATTTTTTCAACATACGTAGCTACTACCCTCGAAATCTAAAACTTTTGACATAGGAAAAGAGCCTTTAATCACATTCTTTACCATGCGCAATCATAAAATTGTCTAATATCTTCATTTTTTCAACATACGTAGCTATTACCCTCGAAAACTAAAACTTTTGACATAGGAAAAGAGCCTTTAACCACATTCTTTACGATTTGCAATCATAAAATAGTCTAATATCTTCATTTTTTCAACATACGTAGCTATTACCCTCGTAAACTAAAACTTTTGAAATAGGAAAAGAGCCTTTAATCACATTCTTTACCATTTGCGATCATAAAATAGTCCAATTTCTTCATTTTTTCAACATACGTTGCTATTACCCTCGAAAACTAAGACTTTTGAAATAGGAAATGAGCCTTTAATCACATTCTTTACCATTTGCAATCATAAAATTGTCTAATATCTTCATTTGTTCAACATACGTAGCTCTTACCCCCGAAAACTAAAACTTTTGTAATAGGAAAAGAGCCTTTAATCACATTCTTTACCGTGTGCAATCATAAAATAGTCTAATATCTTCATTTTTTTCCACAGACATAGCTATTACCCTCGAAAACTAAAACTTTTGAAATAGGAAAAGAGCCTTTAATCACATTTTTTACCATGTGCAATCATAAAATAGTCTAATATCTTCATTTTTTCCACAGACATAGCTATTACCCTCGAAAACTAAAACTTTTGAAATAGGAAAAGAGCCTTTAATCACATTTTTTACCATGTGCAATCATAAAATAGTCTAATATCTTCATTTTTTCAACATACGTAGCTATTACAGTCGAAAACTAAAACTTTTGAAATAGGAAAAGAGCCTTTAATCATATTCTTTACCATTTGCAATCATAAAATAGTCTAATATCTTCATTTTTTCAACATACGTAGCTATTACCCTCGAAAACTAAAACTTTTGACATAGGAAAAGAGCCTTTAATCACATTCTTTACCATTTGCAATCATAAAATAGTCCAATATCTTCATTTTTTCAACATAAGTAGCTATTACCCTCGAAAACTAAAACTTTTGAAATAGGAAAAGAGCCTTTAATCACATTCTTTACCATTTGCAATCATAAATAGTCTAATATCTTCATTTTTTCCACAGACATAGCTATTACCCTCTAAAACTAAAACTTTTGAAATAGGAAAAGAGCCTTTAATCACATTTTTTACCATGTGCAATCATAAAATAGTCTAATATCTTCATTTTTTCAACATACGTAGCTATTACAGTCGAAAACTAAAACTTTTGAAATAGGAAAAGAGCCTTTAATCATATTCTTTACCATTTGCAATCATAAAATAGTCTAATAGCTTCATTTTTTCAACATACGTAGCTATTACCCTCGAAAACTAAAGCTTTTGACATAGGAAAAGAGCCTTTAATCAAATTCTTTACCATTTGCAATCATAAAATAGTCCAATATCTTCATTTTTTCAACATACGTATCTATTACCTTCGAAAATTAAACTTTTGACTTGGAAAAAGAGCCTTTAATCACATTCTTTACCATGTGCAATCATAAAAGTGTCTAATATCCTCATTTTTTCCACAGACAAAGCTCTTACCCCGAAAACTAAAACTTTTGAAATAGGAAAAGAGTCTTTAATCACATTCTTTACCATTTCCAATCATAAAATAGTCTAATATCTTCTTTTTTTTCAACATACGTAGCTATTACCCTCGAAAACTAAGACATTTGACATAGGAAAAGAGCCTTTAATCACATTCTTTACCATGTGCAATTATAAAATAGTCCCAATATCTTCATTTTTTCAACATACGTAGCTATTACCCTCGAAAACTAAAACTTTTGAAATAGGAAAAGAGCCTTTAATCACATTCTTTACCATTTGCAATCATAAAATAGTCTAATATCTTCATTTTTTCATCATACGTAGCAATTACCCTCGAAAACTAAAACTTTTGACATAGGAAAAGAGCCTTTAATCACATTCTTTACGATTTGCAATCATAAAATAGTCTAATATCTTCATTTTTTCAACATACTTAGCTATTACCCTCGAAAACTAAAACTTTTGAAATAGGAAAAGAGCCTTTAATCTCATTCTTTACCATTCGCAATCATAAAATAGTCTAATATCTTCATTTTTTCAACATACGTAGCTATTACCCTCGAAAACTAAAACTTTTGAAATAGGAAAAGAGCCTTTAATCACATTCTTTACCATTTGCAATCATAAAATAGTCTAATATCTTCATTTTTTCAACATACGTAGCTATTACCCTCGAAAACTAAAACTTTTGACATAAAAAAAAGAGCCTTTAATTTCATTCTTTACCATTTGCAATCATAAAATTGTCTAATATCTTCATTTTTTCAACATACGTAGCTATCACCCTCGAAAACTAAAACTTTTGAAATAGGAAAAGAGCCTTTAATCACATTCTTTACCATGTGCAATCATAAAACAGTCTAATATCTTCATTTTTTCAACAGAAATAGCTATTACCCTCGAAAACTAAAACTTTTGAAATAGGAAAAGAGCCTTTAATCACATTCTTTACCATTTGCAATCATAAAATAGTCCAATATCTTCATTTTTTCAACATACGTGGCTATTACCCTCGAAAACTAAAACTTTTGAAATAGGAAATGAGCCTTTAATCACATTCTTTACCATGTGCAATCATAAAATAGTCTAATATCTTCATTTTTTCCACAGACCTAGCTATTACCCTCGAAAATTAAAACTTTTGAAATAGGAAAAGAGCCTTTAATCACATTCTTTACCATTTGCAATCATAAAATAGTCTAATATCTTCATTTTTTTCAACATACGTAGCTATTACCCTCGAAAACTAAAACTTTTGACATAGGAAAAGAGCCTTTAATTACATTCTTTACCATTTGCAATCATAAAATGGTCTAATATCTTCATTTTTTCAACATACGTAGCTATTACCCTCGAAAACTAAAACTTTTGACATAGGAAAAGAGCCTTTAATCACATTCTTTACCATTTGCAATCATAAAATAGTCTAATATCTTCATTTTTTCAACATATGTAGCTAATACCCTCGAAAACTAAAACTTTTGAAATAGGAAAAGAGCTTTAATCACATTCTTTGCCATTTGCAATCATAAAATAGTCTAATATCTTCATTTTTTCAACATACGTAGCTATTACCCTCGAAAACTAAAACTTTTGACATAGGAAAAGAGCCTTTAATTACATTCTTTACCATTTGCAATCATAAAATAGTCTAATATCTTCATTTTGTCCACAGACCTAGCTATTACCCTCGAAAACTAAAACTTTTGAAATAGGAAAAGAGCCTTTAATCACATTCTTTACCATTTGCAATCATAAAATAGTCTAATATCTTCATTTTTCAACATACGTAGCTATTACCCTCGAAAACTAAAACTTTTGAAAAAGGAAAAGAGCCTTTAATCACATTCTTTACCATTTGCAATCATAAAATAGTCTAATATCTTCATTTTTTCAACATACGTAGCTACTACCCTTGAAATCTAAAACTTTTGACATAGGAAAAGAGCCTTTAATCACATTCTTTACCATGCGCAATCATAAAATTGTCTAATATCTTCATTTTTCAACATACGTAGCTATTACCCTCGAAAACTAAAACTTTTGACATAGGAAAAGAGCCTTTAATCACATTCTTTACGATTTGCAATCATAAAATAGTCTAATATCTTCATTTTTTCAACATACGTAGCTATTACCCTCGTAAACTAAAACTTTTGAAATAGGAAAAGAGCCTTTAATCACATTCTTTACCATTTGCAATCATAAAATAGTCCAATATCTTCATTTTTTCAACATACGTTGCTATTACCCTCGAAAACTAAGACTTTTGAAATAGGAAATGAGCCTTTAATCACATTCTTTACTATTTGCAATCATAAAATAGTCTAATATCTTCATTTTTTCAACATACGTAGCTATTACCCTCGAAAACTAAAACTTTTGAAAAAGGAAAAGAGCCTTTAATCACATTCTTTACCATTTGCAATCATAAAATAGTCTAATATCTTCATTTTTTCAACATACGTAGCTACTACCCTCGAAATCTAAAACTTTTGACATAGGAAAAGAGCCTTTAATCACATTCTTTACCATGCGCAATCATAAAATTGTCTAATATCTTCATTTTTTCAACATACGTAGCTATTACCCTCGAAAACTAAAACTTTTGACATAGGAAAAGGGCCTTTAATCACATTCTTTACGATGTGCAATCATAAAATTGTCTAATATCTTCATTTTTTCAACATACGTAGCTATTACCCTCGTAAACTAAAACTTTTGAAATAGGAAAAGAGCCTTTAATCACATTCTTTACCATGTGCAATCATAAAATTTTCAAATCATTTTTTCAACATACGTAGCTATTACCCTCGAAAACTAAAACTTTTGAAATAGGAAAAGAGCCTTTAATCACATTCTTTACCATGTGCAATCATAAAATAGTCTAATATCTTCATTTTTTTCCACAGACATAGCTATTACCCTCGAAAACTAAAACTTTTGAAATAGGAAAAGAGCCTTTAATCACATTCTTTACCATGTGGAATCATAAAATAGTCTAATATCTTCATTTTTTCAACATATGTAGCTATTACCCTCGAAAACTAAAACTTTTGAAATAGGAAAAGAGCCTTTAATCACATTCTTTACCATGTACAATCATAAAATAGTCTAATATCTTCATTTTTTCAACATACGTAGCTATTACCCTCGAAAACTAAAACTTTTGAAATAGGAAAAGAGACTTTAATCCCATTCTTTACCATTTACAATCATAAAATAGTCTAATATCTTCATTTTTTCCACATACGTAGATACTACCCTCGAAAACTAAAACTTTTGACATAGGAAAAGAACGTTTAATCACATTCTTTACCATGTGCAATCATAAAATTGTCTAATATCTTCATTTTTTCAACATATGTAGCTATTACCCTCGAAAACTAAAACTTTTGAAATAGGAAAAGAGCCTTTAATCACATTCTTTACCATGTACAATCATAAAATAGTCTAATATCTTCATTTTTTCAACATACGTAGCTATTACCCTCGAAAACTAAAACTTTGAAATAGGAAAAGAGCCTTTAATCACATTCTTTACCATGTGCAATCATAAAATAGTCTAATATCTTCATTTTTTCAACATACGTAGCTATTACCCTCGAAAACTAAAACTTTTGAAATAGGAAAAGAGCCTTTAATCACATTCTTTACCAGGTGCAATCATAAAATTGTCTAATATCTTCATTTTTTCAACATACGTAGCTATTACCCTCGAAAACTAAAACTTTTGAAATAGGAAAAGAGCCTTTAATCACATTCTTTACCATGTGCAATCATGAAATTGCCTAATATCTTCATTTTTTCAACATACGTAGCTATTACCCTCGAAAACTAAAACTTTTGAAATAGGAAAAGAGCCTTTAATCACATTCTTTACCATGTGCAATCATAAAATAGTCTAATAGCTTCATTTTTTCAACATACGTAGCTATTACCCTCGAAAACTAAAACTTTTGAAATAGGAAAAGAGCCTTTAATCACATTCTTTACCATGTACAATCATAAAATTGTCTAATATCTTCATTTTTTCAACATACGTAGCTATTACCCTCGAAAACTAATACTTTTGAAATAGGAAAAGAGCCTTTAATCACATTCTTTATTATATGCAATCATAAAATAGTCTAATATCTTCATTTTTTTCCACAGACATAGCTATTACCCTCGAAAACTAAAACTTTTGAAATAGGAAAAGAGCCTTTAATCACATTCTTTACCATGTGAAATCATAAAATAGTCTAATATCTTCATTTTTTCAACATATGGAGCTATTACCCTCAAAACTAAAACTTTTGAAATAGGAAAAGAGCCTTTAATCACATTCTTTACCATGTGCAATCATAAAATAGTCTAATATCTTCATTTTTTCAACATACGTAGCTATTACCCTCGAAAACTAAAACTTTTGAAATAGGAAAAGAGCCTTTAATCACATTCTTTACCAATTGCAATCATAAAATAGTCTAACATCTTCATTTTTTCCACACACGTAGCTATTACCCTCGAAAACTAAAACTTTTGACATAGGAAAAGAGCCTTTAATCACATTCTTTACCATGTGCAATCATAAAATAGTCTAATATCTTCATTTTTTCAATATACGTAGCTATTACCCTCGAAAATTATAACTTTTGACTTAGGAAAAGAGCCTTTAATCACATTCTTTACCATGTGCAATCATAAAATTGTCTAATATCTTCATTTTTTCCTCAGACAAAGTTCTTACCCCCGAAAACTAAAACTTTTGACATAGGAAAAGAGCCTTTAATCACATTCTTTACCATGTGCAATCATAAAATTGTCTAATATCTTCGTTTTTTCAACATATGTAGCTATTACCCTCGAAAACTAAAACTTTTGACATAGGAAAAGAGCCTTTAATCACATTCTTTACCATTTGCAATCATAAAATAGTCTAATATCTTCGTTTTTAAACATACGTAGCTATTACCCTCAAAAACTAAAACTTTTGAAATAGGAAAAGAGCCTTTAATCACATTCTTTACCATGTGCAATCATAAAATTCAACATACGTAGCTATTACCTTCGAAAACTATAACTTTTGACATAGGAAAAG
>NW_027066101.1:0-19632 GCF_032884065.1 Artemia franciscana
CATGTGCAATCATAAAATAGTCTAATATCTTCATTTTTTCAACATACGTAGCTATTACCCTCGAAAACTAAAACTTTTTGAAATAGGAAAAGAGCCTTTAATCACATTCTTTACCATTTGCAATCATAAAATAGTCTAATATCTTCATTTTTTCAAAATACGTAGCTATTACCCTCGAAAACTAAGACTTTTGAAATAGGAAAAGAGCCTTTAATCACATTCTTTACCATGTGCAATCATAAAATAGTCTAATATCTTCATTTTTTCCACAGACATAGCTATTACCCTCGAAAACTACAACTTATGACATAGGAAAAGAGCCTTTAATCACATTCTTTACCATTTGCAATCATAAAATAGTCTAATATCTTCATTTTTTCAACATACGTAGCTCTTACCCCCGAAAACTAAAACTTTTGAAATAGGAAAAGAGCCTTTAATCACATTCTTTACCATTTGCAATCATAAAATAGTCTAATATCTTCATTTTTTCAACATACGTAGCTATTACCCTCGAAAACTAAAACTTTTGAAATAGGAAAAGAGCCTTTAATCACATTCTTTAACATGTGCAATCATAAAATAGTCTAATATCTTCATTTTTTCCACAGACATAGCTATTACCCTCGAAAACTAAAACTTTTCACATAGGAAAAGAGCCTTTGATCACATTCTTTACCATTTGCAATCATAAAATAGTCTAATATCTTCATTTTTTCAACATACGTAGCTATTACCCTCGAAAACTAAAACTTTTGAAATAGAAAAAGAGCCTTTAATCACATTCTTTACCATGTGCAATCATAAAATAGTCTAATATCTTCATTTTTTCAATAGACCTAGCTATTACCCTCGAAAACTAAAATCTTTACCATTTGCAATCATAAAATTGTCTAATATCTTCATTTTATCAACATACGTAGCTATTACCCCTCGAAAACTAAAACTTTTGAAATAGGAAAAGAGCCTTTAATCACATTCTTTACCATGTGCAATCATAATATAGTCTAATATCTTCATTTTTTTCAACATACGTAGCTATTACCCTCGAAAACTAAAACTTTTGAAATAGGAAAAGAGCCTTGAATCACATTCTTTATCATGTGCAATCATAAAATAGTCTAATATCTTCATTTTTTCAACATACGTAGCTATTACCCTCGAAAACTAAAACTTTTGACATAGGAAAAGAGCCTTTAATCACATTCTTTACCATTTGCAATCATAAAATAGTCTAATATCTTCATTTTTTCAACATACGTAGCTATTACCCTCGAAAACTAAATCTTTTTGAAATAGGAAAAGAGCCTTTAATCACATTCTTTACCATTTGCAATCATAAAATAGTCTAATATCTTCATTTTTTCAATATACGTAGCTATTACCCTCGAAAACTAAAACTTTTGAAATAGGAAAAGAGCCTTTAATCACATTATTTACCATTTGCAATCATAAAATAGTCTAATATCTTCATTTTTTCAACATATTTTTTCAACATACGTAGCTCTTACCCCCGAAAACTAAAACTTTTGAAATAGGAAAAGAGCCTTTATTCACATTCTTTACCATTTGCAATCATAAAATAGTTTAATATCTTCATTTTTCAACATACGTAGCTATTACCCTCGAAAACTAAAACTTTTGAAATAGGAAAAGAGCCTTTAATCACATTCTTTAACATTTGCAATCATAAAATAGTCTAATATCTTCATTTTTTCCACAGACATAGCTATTACCCTCGAAAACTAAAACTTTTCACATAGGAAAAGAGCCTTTGATCACATTCTTTACCATTTGCAATCATAAAATAGTCTAATATCTTCATTTTTTCAACATACGTAGCTATTACCCCCGAAAACTAAAACTTTTGAAATAGGAAAAGAGCCTTTAATCACATTCTTTACCTATGTTCAATTATAAAATTGTCTAATATCTTCATTTTTTCAACATACGTAGCTATGTCCCTCGAAAACTAAAACTTTTGAAATAGGAAAAGAGCCTTTAACCACATTCTTTACCATGTGCAATCATAAAATAGTCTAATATCTTCATTTTTTCCAGAGACCTAGCTATTACCCTCGAAAACTAAAATCTTACCATTTGCAATCATAAAATTGTCTAATATCTTCATTTTATCAACATACGTAGCTATTACCCTCGAAAACTAAAACTTTTGAAATAGGAAAAGAGCCTTTAATCACATTCTTTACCATGTGCAATCATAAAATAGTCTAATATCTTCATTTTTTCAACATACGTAGCTATTACCCTCGAAAACTAAAACTTTTGAAATAGGAAAAGAGCCTTGAATCACATTCTTTATCATGTGCAATCATAAAATAGTCGAATATCTTCATTTTTTCAACATACGTAGCTATTACCCTCGAAAACTAAAACTTTTGACATAGGAAAAGGGCCTTTAATCACATTCTTTACCATTTGCAATCATAAAATAGTCTAATATCTTCAATTTTTCAACATACGTAGCTATTACCCTCGAAAACTAAAACTTTTTGAAATAGGAAAAGAGCCTTTAATCACATTCTTTACCATTTGCAATCATAAAATAGTCTAATATCTTCATTTTTTCAACATACGTAGCTATTACCCTCGAAAACTAAAACTTTTGAAATAGGAAAAGAGCCTTTAATCACATTCTTTACAATTTGCAATCATAAAATAGTCTAATATCTTCATTTTTTCAAAATACGTAGCTATTACCCTCGAAAACTAAAACTTTTGAAATAGGAAAAGAGCCTTTAATCACATTCTTTACCATTTGCAATCATAAAATAGTCTAATATCTTCATTTTTTCAACATACACAGCTATTACCCTCGAAAACTAAAACTTTTGAAATAGGAAAAGAGCCTTTAATCACATTCTTTACCATGTGCAATCATAAAATAATCTTATATCTTCATTTTTTTCACATACGTAGCTATTACCCTCGAAACTAAAACTTTTGAAATAGGAAAAGAGCCTTTAATCACATTCTTTACCATTTGCAATCATAAAATCTTCTAATATCTTCATTTTTTCAACATACCTAGCTATTACCCTCGAAAACTAAAACTTTTGAAATAGGAAAAGAGCCTTTAGTCACATTCTTTACCATGTGCAATCATAAAATAAGCTTTATCTTCATTTTTTCAACATACGTAGCTATTACCCTCGAAAACTAAAACTTTTGAAATAGGAAAAGAGCCTTTAATCACATTCTTTACCATTTGCAATCATAAAATTTCTAATATCTTCATTTTATCAACATACATAGCTATTATCCTCGAAAACTAAAACTTTTGAAATAGGAAAAGAGCCTTTAATCACATTCTTTACCATGTGCAATCATAAAATAGTCTAATATCTTCATTTTTTCAACATACGTAGCTATTACCCTCGAAAACTAAAACTTTTGAAATAGGAAAAGAGCCTTGAATCACATTCTTTATCATAAGCAATCATAAAATAGTCTAATATCTTCATTTTTTCAACATACGTAGCTATTACCCTCGAAAACTAAAGCTTTTGACATAGGAAAAGAGCCTTTAATCACATTCTTTACCATTTGCAATCATAAAATAGTCTAATATCTTCATTTTTTCAACATGCGTAGCTATTACCCTTGAAAACTAAAACTTTTTGAAATAGGAAAAGAGCCTTTAATCACATTCTTTACCATTTGCAATCATAAAATAGTCTAATATCTTCATTTTTTCAACATACGTAGCTATTACCCTCGAAAACTAAAACTTTTGACATAGGAAAAGAGCCTATAATCACATTCTTTACCATTTGCAATCATAAAATAGTCTAATATCTTCATTTTTTCAACATACGTAGCTCTTACCCCCGAAAACTAAAACTTTTGAAATAGGAAAAGAGCCTTTAATCACATTCTTTACCATTTGCAATCATAAAGAATGTCTAATATCTTCATTTTTTCAACATACGTAGCTATTACCCTCGAAAACTAAAACTTTTGAAATAGGAAAAGATATTAGACTATTTTATGATTGCAAATGGTAAAGAATGTGATTAAAGGCTCTTTTCTATTTAAAAGTTTTAGTTTCGAGGGTAATAGCTACGTATGTTGAAAAATGAAGATATTAGACTATTTTATGATTGCAAATGGTAAAGAATGTGATTAAAGGCTCTTTTCCTATGTCAAAAGTTTTAGTTTTCGAGGGTAATAGCTACGTATGTTGAAAAAATAAAGATATTAGACTATTTTATGATTGCAGGTAAAGAATGCGATTAAAGGCTCTTTTCTTATTTCAAAAGTTTTAGTTTTCGAGGATAATAGCTACGTATGTTGAAAAAATGAAGATATTAGACTATTTTATGATTGCAAATGGTAAAGAATGTGATTAAAGGCTCTTTTCCTATTTCAAAAGTTTTAGTTTTCGGGGGTAAGAGCTACGTATGTGGAAAAAATGAAGATATTAGACTATTTTATGATTGCACATGGTAAAGAATGTGATTAAAGGCTCTTTTCCTATTTCAAAAGTTTTAGTTTTCGAGGGTAATAGCTACGTATGTTGAAAAAATGAAGATATTAGACTATTTTATGATTGCACATGGTAAAGAATGTGATTAAAGGATCTTTTCCTATTTCAAAAGTTTTAGTTTTCGAGGGTAATAGCTACGTTGTTGAAAAAATGAAGATATTAGACTATTTTATGATTGCAAATGGTAAAGAAAGTGATTAAAGGCTCTTTTCCTATGTCAAAAGTTTTAGTTTTCGAGGGTAATAGCTACGTTTTTGAAAAAATGAAGATATTAGACTATTTTATGATTGCAAATGGTAAAGAATGTGATTAAAGGCTCTTTTCCTATTTCAAAAGTTTTAGTTTTCGAGGGTAATAGCTACGTATGTTGAAAAAATGAAGATATTAGACTATTTTATGATTGCAAATGGTAAAGAATGTGATTAAAGGCTCTTTTCCTATTTCAAAAGTTTTAGTTTTCAAGGGTAAAAAAGCTACGTTTGTTGAAAAAATGAAGATATTAGACTATTTTATGATTGCAAATGGTAAAGAATGTGATTAAAGGCTCTTTTCCTATGTCAAAAGTTTTAGTTTTCGAGGGTAATAGCTACGTATGTTGAAAAAATGAAGATATTAGACTATTTTATGATTGCACATGATAAAGAATGTGATTAAAGGCTCTTTTCCTATTTCAAAAGTTTTAGTTTTCGAGGGTAATAGCTTTGTCTGTGGAAAAAATGAAGATATTAGACAATTTTATGATTGCACATGGTAAAGAATGTGATTAAAGGCTCTTTTCCTATTTCAAAAGTTTTAGTTTTCGAGGGTAATAGCTACGTATGTTGAAAAAATGAAGATATTAGACAATTTTATGATTGCAAATGGTAAAGAATGTGATTAAAGGCTCTTTTCCTATTTCAAAAGTTTTAGTTTTTCGAGGGTAATAGCTACGTTTTGTTGAAAAAATGAAGATATTAGACAATTTTATGATTGCACATGGTAAAGAATGTGATTAAAGGCTCTTTTCCTATTTCAAAAGTTTTAGTTTTCGAGGGTAATAGCTACTTATGTTGAAAAAATGAAGATATTGGACAATTTTATGATTGCAAATGGTAAAGAATGTGATTAAAGGCTCTTTTCCTATTTCAAAAGTTTTAGTTTTCGAGGGTAATAGCTACGTATTTTGAAAAAATGAAGATATTAGACTATTTTATGATTGCACATGGTAAAGAATGTGATTAAAGGCTCTTTTCCTATTTCAAAAGTTTTAGTTTTTGAGGGTAATAGCTACGTATGTTGAAAAAATGAAGATATTAGACTATTTTATGATTGCACATAGGTAAAGAATGTGATTAAAGGCTCTTTTCCTATTTCAAAAGTTTTAGTTTTCGAGGGTAATAGCTATGTCTGTGGAAAAAAATGAAGATATTAGACTATTTTATGATTGACATGGTAAAGAATGTGATTAAAGGCTCTTTTCCTATTTCAAAAGTTTTAGTTTTCGAGGGTAATAGCTACGTATGTTGAAAAAATGAAGATATTAGACTATTTTATGATTGCAAATGGTAAAGAATGTGATTAAAGGCTCTTTTCCTATTTCAAAAGTTTTAGTTTTCGAGGGTAATAGCTATGTCTGTGGAAAAAATGAAGATATTAGACTATTTTATGATTGCACATGGTAAAGAATGTGATTAAAGGCTCTTTTCCTATTTCAAAAGTTTTAGTTTTCGAGGGTAATAGCTACTTATGTTGAAAAAAATGAAGATATTAGACTATTTTATGATTGCACATGGTAAAGAATGTGATTAAAGGCTCTTTTCCTATTTCAAAAGTTTTAGTTTTCGAGGGTAATAGCTACGTATGTTGAAAAAATGAAGATATTAGACTATTTTATGATTGCAAATGGTAAAGAATGTGATTAAAGGCTCTTTTCCTATGTCAAAAGTTTTAGTTTTCGAGGGTAATAGCTACGTATGTTGAAAAAATGAAGATATTAGACTATTTTATGATTGCACATGGTAAAGAATGTGATTAAAGGCTCTTTTCCTATGTCAAAAGTTTTAGTTTTCGAGGGTAATAGCTACGTATGTTGAAAAAATGAAGATATTAGACTATTTTATGATTGCACACGGTAAAGAATGTGATTAAAGGCTCTTTTCCTATTTCAAAAGTTTTAGTTTTCGAGGGTAATAGCTACGTATGTTGAAAAAATGAAGATATTAGACTATTTTATGATTGCAAATGGTAAAGAATGTGATTAAAGGCTCTTTTCCTATGTCAAAAGTTTTAGTTTTCGAGGGTAATAGCTACGTATGTTGAAAAAATGAAGATATTAGACAATTTTATGATTGCACATGGTAAAGAATGTGATTAAAGGCTCTTTTCCTATTTCAAAAGTTTTAGTTTTCGAGGGTAATAGCTAAATATGTTGAAAAAATGAAGATGTTGGACAATTTTATGATTGCAAATGGTAAAGAATGTGATTAAAGGCTCTTTTCCTATTTCAAAAGTTTTAGTTTTCGAGGGTAATAGCTACGTATGTTGAAAAAATGAAGATATTAGACTATTTTATGATTGCAAATGGTAAAAAATGTGTATAAAGGCTCTTTTCCTATGTCAAAAGTTTTAGTTTTCGAGGGTAATAGCTACGTTTGTTGAAAAAATGAAGATATTAGACTATTTTATGATTGCACATGGTAAAGAATGTGATTAAAGGCTCTTTTCCTATTTCAAAAGTTTTAGTTTTCGAGGGTAATAGCTACGTATGTTGAAAAAATGAAGATTTTAGAAATTTTATGATTACACATGGTAAGGAATGTGATTAAAGGCTCTTTTCCTATTTCAAAAGTTATAGTTTTTGAGGGTAATAGCTACGTATGTTGAAAAAATACAGATATTAGACTATTTTATAATTGCAAATGGTAAAGAATGTGATTAAAGGCTCTTTTCCTATGTCAAAAGTTTAGTTTTCGAGGGTAATAGCTACGTATGTTGAAAAAATGAAGATATTAGACAATTTTATGATTGCACATGGTAAAGAATGTGATTAAAGGCTCTTTTCCTATGTCAAAAGTTTTAGTTTTCGAGGGTAATAGCTACGTATGTTGAAAAAATGAAGATATTAGACTATTTTATGATTGCAAATGGTAAAGAATGTGATTAAAGGCTCTTTTCCTATTTCAAAAGTTTTAGTTTTCGAGGGTAATAGCTACGTATGTTTAAAAAATGAAGATATTAGACTATTTTATGATTGCAAATGGTAAAGAATGTGATTAAAGGCTCTTTTCCTATTTCAAAAGTTTTAGTTTCGAGGGTAATAGCTATGTATGTTGAAAAAATGAAGATATTAGACAATTTTATGATTGCAAATGGTAAAGAATGTGATTAAAGGCTCTTTTCCTATTTCAAAAGTTTTAGTTTTCGAGGGTAATAGCTACGTATGTTGAAAAAATGAAGATATTAGACTATTTTATGATTGCAAATGGTAAAGAATGTGATTAAAGGCTCTTTTCCTATTTCAAAAGTTTAGTTTTCGAGGGTAATAGCTACGTATGTTGAAAAAATGAAGATATTAGACTATTTTATGATTGCAAATGGTAAAGAATGTGATTAAAGGCTCTTTTCCTATGTCAAAAGTTTTAGTTTTCGAGGGTAATAGCTACGTTGTTGAAAAAATGAAGATATTAGACATTTTATGATTGCACATGGTAAAGAATGTGATTAAAGGCTCTTTTCCTATTTCAAAAGTTTTAGTTTTCGAGGGTAATAGCTACGTATGTTGAAAAAATGAAGATATTAGACTATTTTATGATTGCAAATGGTAAAGAATGTGATTAAAGGCTCTTTTCCTATTTCAAAAGTTTTAGTTTTCGAGGGTAATAGCTACGTATGTTGAAAAAATGAAGATATTAGACTATTTTATGATTGCAAATGGTAAAAATGTGATTAAAGGCTCTTTTCCTATTTCAAAAGTTTTAGTTTTCGAGGGTAATAGCTACGTATGTTGAAAAAATGAAGATATTAGACTATTTTATGATTGCAAATGGTAAAGAATGTGATTAAAGGCTCTTTTCCTATTTCAAAAGTTTTAGTTTTCGAGGGTAATAGCTACGTTGTTGAAAAAATGAAGATATTAGACTATTTTATGATTGCACATGGTAAAGAATGTGATTAAAGGCTCTTTTCCTATGTCAAAAGTTTTAGTTTTCGAGGGTAATAGCTACGTATGTTGAAAAAATGAAGATATTAGACTATTTTATGATTGCAAATGGTAAAGAATGTGATTAAAGGCTCTTTTCCTATTTCAAAAGTTTTAGTTTTCGAGGGTAATAGCTACTTATGTTGAAAAAATGAAGATATTAGGACTATTTTATGATTGCAAATGGTAAAGAATGTGATTAAAGGCTCTTTTCCTATGTCAAAAGTTTTAGTTTTTGAGGGTAATAGCTACGTATTGTTGAAAAAATGAAGATATTAGACTATTTTATGATTGCAAATGGTAAAGAATGTGATTAAAGGCTCTTTTCCTATGTCAAAAGTTTTAGTTTTCGAGGGTAATAGCTACGTATGTTGAAAAAATGAAGATATTAGACTATTTTATGATTGCACACGGTAAAGAATGTGATTAAAGGCTCTTTTCCTATTTCAAAAGTTTTAGTTTTCGAGGGTAATAGCTACGTATGTTGGAAAAAATGAAGATATTAGACTATTTTATGATTGCACATGGTAAAGAATGTGATTAAAGGCTCTTTTCCTATTTCAAAAGTTTTAGTTTTCGAGGGTAATAGCTACGTATGTTGAAAAAATGAAGATATTAGACTATTTTATGATTGCAAATGGTAAAGAATGTGATTAAAGGCTCTTTTCCTATGTCAAAAGTTTTAGTTTCGAGGGTAATAGCTACGTATGTTGAAAAAAAATGAAGATATTAGACAATTTTATGATTGCACATTGTAAAGAATGTGATTAAAGGCTCTTTTCCTATTTCAAAAGTTTTAGCTTTCGAGGGTAATAGCTACGTATGTTGAAAAAATGAAGATATTAGACTATTTTATGATTGCAGGTAAAGAATGCGATTAAAGGCTCTTTTCTTATTTCAAAAGTTTTAGTTTTTGAGGGTAATAGCTATGTCTGTGGAAAAAATGAAGATATTAGACTATTTTATGATTACAAATGGTAAAGAATGTGATTAAAGGCTCTTTTACTATTTCAAAAGTTTTAGTTTTCGAGGGTAATAGCTACGTATGTTGAAAAAATGAAGATATTAGACTATTTTATGATTGCACATGGTAAAGAATGTGATTAAAGGCTCTTTTCCTATTTCAAAAGTTTTAGTTTTCGAGGGTAATAGCTATGTCTGGAAAAAATGAAGATATTAGACTATTTTATGATTGCACATGGTAAAGAATGTGATTAAAGGCTCTTTTCCTATGTCAAAAGTTTTAGTTTTCGAGGGTAATAGCTACGTATGTTGAAAAAATGAAGATGTTAGACTATTATATGATTGCAAATGGTAAAGAAGGTGATTAAAGGCTCTTTTCCTATGTCAAAAGTTTTAGTTTTCGAGGGTAATAGCTACGTATGTTGAAAAAATGAAGATATTAGACTATTTTATGATTGCAAATGGTAAAGAATGTGATTAAAGGCTCTTTTCCTATGTCAAAAGTTTTAGTTTTCGAGGGTAATAGCTACGTATGTTGAAAAAATGAAGATATTAGACTATTTTATGATTGCAAATGGTAAAGAATGTGATTAAAGGATCTTTTCCTATGTCAAAAGTTTTAGTTTTCGAGGGTAATAGCTACGTATGTTGAAAAAATGAAGATATTAGACTATTTTATGATTGCAAATGGTAAAGAATGTGATTAAAGGCTCTTTTCCTATGTCAAAAGTTTTAGTTTTCGAGGGTAATAGCTACGTATGTTGAAAAAATGAAGATATTAGACTATTTTATGATTGCAAATGGTAAAGAATGTGATTAAAGGCTCTTTTCCTATTTCAAAAGTTTTAGTTTTCGAGGGTAATAGCTACGTATGTTGAAAAAATGAAGATATTAGACTATTTTATGATTGCACATGGTAAAGAATGTGATTAAAGGCTCTTTTCCTATTCAAAAGTTTTAGTTTTCGAGGGTAATAGCTACGTATGTTGAAAAAATGAAGATATTAGACTATTTTATGATTGCACATGGTAAAGAATGTGATTAAAGGCTCTTTTCCTATGTCAAAAGTTTTAGTTTTCGAGGGTAATAGCTACGTATGTTGAAAAAATGAAGATATTAGACAATTTTATGATTGCACATGGTAAAGAATGTGATTAAAGGCTCTTTTCCTATTTCAAAAGTTTTAGTTTTCGAGGGTAATAGCTACGTATGTTGAAAAAATGAAGATATTAGACTATTTTATGATTGCAAATGGTAAAGAATGTGATTAAAGGCTCTTTTCCTATGTCAAAAGTTTTAGTTTTCGAGGGTAATAGCTACGTATGTTGAAAAAATGAAGATATTAGACTATTTTATGATTGCACATGGTAAAGAAATGTGATTAAAGGCTCTTTTCCTATGTCAAAAGTTTTAGTTTTCGAGGGTAATAGCTACGTATGTTGAAAAAATGAAGATATTAGACTATTTTATGATTGCACATGGTAAAGAATGTGATTAAAGGCTCTTTTCCTATGTCAAAAGTTTTAGTTTTCGAGGGTAATAGCTACGTATGTTGAAAAAATGAAGATATTAGACTATTTTATGATTGCACATGGTAAAGAATGTGATTAAAGGCTCTTTTCCTATTTTAAAAGTTTAGTTTTCGAGGGTAATAGCTACGTATGTTGAAAAAATGAAGATATTAGACTATTTTATAATTGCAAATGGTAAAGAATGTGATTAAAGGCTCTTTTCCTATGTCAAAAGTTTTAGTTTTCGAGGGTAATAGCTACGTATGTTGAAAAAATGAAGATATTAGACTATTTTATGATTGCAAATGGTAAAGAATGTGATTAAAGGCTCTTTTCCTATGTCAAAAGTTTTAGTTTTCGAGGGTAATAGCTACGTATGTTGAAAAATGAAGATATTAGACTATTTTATGATTGCAAATGGTAAAGAATGTGATTAAAGGCTCTTTTCCTATTTCAAAAGTTTTAGTTTTCGAGGGTAATAGCTACGTATGTTGAAAAAATGAAGATATTAGACTATTTTATGATTGCAAATGGTAAAGAATGTGATTAAAGGCTCTTTTCCTATGTCAAAAGTTTTAGTTTTCGAGGGTAATAGCTACGTATGTGGAAAAAATTAAGATATTAGACTATTTTATGATTGCAAATGGTAAAGAATGTGATTAAAGGCTCTTTTCGTATTTCAAAAGTTTTAGTTTTCGAGGGTAATAGCTACGTATGTTGAAAAAATGAAGATATTAGACTATTTTATGATTGCAAATGGTAAAGAATGTGATTAAAGGCTCTTTTCCTATGTCAAAAGTTTTGTTTTCGAGGGTAATAGCTACGTTGTTGAAAAAATGAAGATATTAGACTATTTTATGATTGCACATGGTAAAGAATGTATTAAAGGCTCTTTTCCTATTTCAAAAGTTTTAGTTTTCGAGGGTAATAGCTACGTATGTTGAAAAAATGAAGATATTAGAGTATTTTATGATTGCACATGGTAAAGAATGTGATTAAAGGCTCTTTTCCTATGTCAAAAGTTTTAGTTTTCGAGGGTAATAGCTACGTATGTTGAAAAAATGAAGATATTAGACTATTTTATGATTGCACATGGTAAAGAATGTGATTAAAGGCTCTTTTCCTATGTCAAAAGTTTTAGTTTTCGAGGGTAATAGCTACGTATGTTGAAAAAATGAAGATATTAGACAATTTTATGATTGCACATGGTAAAGAATGTGATTAAAGGCTCTTTTCCTATTTCAAAAGTTTTAGTTTTCGAGGGTAATAGCTACGTATGTTGAAAAAATGAAGATATTAGACTATTTTATGATTGCAAATGGTAAAGAATGTGATTAAAGGCTCTTTTCCTATTTCAAAAGTTTTAGTTTTCGAGGGTAATAGCTACGTATGTTGAAAAAATGAAGATATTAGACTATTTTATGATTGCAAATGGTAAAAATGTGATTAAAGGCTCTTTTCCTATGTCAAAAGTTTTAGTTTTCGAGGGTAATAGCTACGTTGTTGGAAAAAATGAAGATATTAGACTATTTTATGATTGCAAATGGTAAAGAATGTGATTAAAGGCTCTTTTCCTATTTCAAACGTTTTAGTTTTCGAGGGTAATAGCTACGTATGTTGAAAAAATGAAGATATTAGACGATTTTATGATTACACATGGTAAAGAATGTGATTAAAGGCTCTTTTCCTATTTTAAAAGTTTAGTTTTCGAGGGTAATAGCTATGTATGTGAAAAAATGAAGATATTAGACTATTTTATGATTGCACATGGTAAAGAATGTGATTAAAGGCTCTTTTCCTATGTCAAAAGTTTTAGTTTTCGAGGGTAATAGCTACGTATGTTGAAAAAATGAAGATATTAGACATTTTATGATTGCAATGGTAAAGAATGTGATTAAAGGCTCTTTTCCTATGTCAAAAGTTTTAGTTTTCGAGGGTAATAGCTACGTATGTTGAAAAAATGAAGATATTAGACTATTTTATGATTGCAAATGGTAAAGAATGTGATTAAAGGCTCTTTTCCTATTCAAAAGTTTTAGTTTTCGAGGGTAATAGCTACGTATGTTGAAAAAATGAAGATATTAGACTATTTTATGATTGCAAATGGTAAAGAATGCGATTAAAGGCTCTTTTCCTATTTCAAAAGTTTTAGTTTTCGAGGGTAATAGCTATGTCTGTGGAAAAAATGAAGATATTAGACTATTTTATGATTGCAAATGGTAAAGAATGTGATTAAAGGCTCTTTTCCTATTTCAAAAGTTTTAGTTTTCGAGGGTAATAGCTACGTATGTTGAAAAAATGAAGATATTAGACTATTTTATGATTGCACATGGTAAAGAATGTGATTAAAGGCTCTTTTCCTATTTCAAAAGTTTTGTTCTCGAGGGTAATAGCTATGTCTGTGGAAAAAATGAAGATATTAGACTATTTTATGATTGCACATGGTAAAGAATGTATTAAAGGCTCTTTTCCTATGTCAAAAGTTTTAGTTTTCGAGGGTAATAGCTACGTATGTTGAAAAAATGAAGATATTAGACTATTTTATGATTGCAAATGGTAAAGAATGTGATTAAAGGCTCTTTTCCTATGTCAAAAGTTTTAGTTTTCGAGGGTAATAGCTACGTATGTTGAAAAAATGAAGATATTATACTATTTTATGATTGCAAATGGTAAAGAATGTGATTAAAGGCTCTTTTCCTATGTCAAAAGTTTTAGTTTTCGAGGGTAATAGCTACGTATGTTGAAAAAATGAAGATATTAGACTATTTTATGATTGCAAATGGTAAAGAATGTGATTAAAGGCACTTTTCCTATTTCAAAAGTTTTAGTTTTCGAAGGTAATAGCTATGTCTGTGGAAAAAATGAAGATATTAGACTATTTTATGATGGCACATGGTAAAGAATGTGATTAAAGGCTCTTTTCCTATGTCAAAAGTTTTAGTTTTCGAGGGTAATAGCTACGTATGTTGAAAAAATGAAGATATTAGACTATTTTATGATTGCAAATGGTAAAGAATGTGATTAAAGGCTCTTTTCCTATTTCAAAAGTTTTAGTTTTCGAGGGTAATAGCTATGTCTGTGGAAAAAATGAAGATATTAGACAATTTTATGATTGCACATGGTAAAGAAGGTGATTAAAGGCTCTTTTCCTATGTCAAAAGTTTTAGTTTTCGAGGGTAATAGCTACGTATTTTGAAAAAATGAAGATATTAGACTATTTTATGATTGCACATGGTAAAGAATGTGATTAAAGGATCTTTTCCTATTTCAAAAGTTTTAGTTTTCGAGGGTAATAGCTACGTATGTTGAAAAAATGAAGATATTAGACTATTTTATGATTGCAAATGGTAAAGAATGTGATTAAAGGCTCTTTTCCTATGTCAAAAGTTTTAGTTTTCGAGGGTAAAAGCTACGTTTGTTGAAAAAATGAAGATATTAGACTATTTTATGATTGCAAATGGTAAAGAATGTGATTAAAGGCTCTTTTCCTATGTCAAAAGTTTTAGTTTTCGAGGGTAATAGCTACGTATGTTGAAAAAATGAAGATATTAGACTATTTTATGATTGCACATGGTAAAGAATGTGATTAAAGGATCTTTTCCTATTTCAAAAGTTTTAGTTTTCGAGGGTAATAGCTACGTATGTTGAAAAAATGAAGATATTAGACTATTTTATGATTGCAAATGGTAAAGAATGTGATTAAAGGCTCTTTTCCTATGTCAAAAGTTTTAGTTTTCGAGGGTAATAGCTACGTATGTTGAAAAAATGAAGATATTAGACTATTTTATGATTGCAAATGGTAAAGAATGTGATTAAAGGCTCTTTTCCTATGTCAAAAGTTTTAGTTTTTGAGGGTAATAGCTACGTATGTTGAAAAAATGAAGATATTAGACAATTTTATGATTGCAAATGGTAAAGAATGTGATTAAAGGCTCTTTTCCTATGTCAAAAGTTTTAGTTTTCGAGGGTAATAGCTACGTATGTTGAAAAAATGAAGATATTAGACTATTTTATGATTGCAAATGGTAAAGAATGTGATTAAAGGCTCTTTTCCTATGTCAAAAGTTTTAGTTTTCGAGGGTAATAGCTACGTATGTTGAAAAAATGAAGATATTAGACTATTTTATGATTGCAAATGGTAAAGAATGTGATTAAAGGCTCTTTTCCTATTTCAAAAGTTTTAGTTTTCGAGGGTAATAGCTACGTATGTTGGAAAAAATGAAGATATTAGACTATTTTATGATTGCAAATGGTAAAGAATGTGATTAAAGGCTCTTTTCCTATGTCAAAAGTTTTAGTTTTCGAGGGTAATAGCTACGTATGTTGAAAAAATGAAGATATTAGACTATTTTATGATTGCACATGGTAAAGAATGTGATTAAAGGCTCTTTTCCTATTTCAAAAGTTTTAGTTTTCGAGGGTAATAGCTACGTATGTTGAAAAAATGAAGATATTAGACTATTTTATGATTGCACATGGTAAGAATGTGATTAAAGGCTCTTTTCCTATGTCAAAAGTTTTAGTTTTCGAGGGTAATAGCTACGTATGTTGAAAAAATGAAGATATTAGACTATTTTATAATTGCAAATGGTAAAGAATGTGATTAAAGGCTCTTTTCCTATGTCAAAAGTTTTAGTTTTCGAGGGTAATAGCTACGTATGTTGAAAAAATGAAGATATTAGACTATTTTATGATTGCAAATGGTAAAGAATGTGATTAAAGGCTCTTTTCCTATGTCAAAAGTTTTAGTTTTCGAGGGTAATAGCTACGTATGTTGAAAAAATGAAGATATTAGACTATTTTATGATTGCAAATGGTAAAGAATGTGATTAAAGGCTCTTTTCCTATTTCAAAAGTTTTAGTTTTCGAGGGTAATAGCTACGTATGTGAAAAAATGAAGATATTAGACTATTTTATGATTGCACAATGGTAAAGAATGTGATTAAAGGCTCTTTTCCTATGTCAAAAGTTTTAGTTTTCGAGGGTAATAGCTACGTATGTTGGAAAAAATGAAGATATTAGACTATTTTATGATTGCAAATGGTAAAGAATGTGATTAAAGGCTCTTTTCCTATTTCAAAAGTTTTAGTTTTCGAGGGTAATAGCTACGTATGTTGAAAAAATGAAGATATTAGACTATTTTATGATTGCACATGGTAAAGAATGTGATTAAAGGCTCTTTTCCTATGTCAAAAGTTTTAGTTTTCGAGGGTAATAGCTACGTATGTTTGAAAAAATGAAGATATTAGACTATTTTATGATTGCACATGGTAAAGAATGTGATTAAAGGCTCTTTTCCTATGTCAAAAGTTTTAGTTTTCGAGGGTAATAGCTACGTATGTTGAAAAAATGAAGATATTAGACTATTTTATGATTGCAAATGGTAAAGAATGTGATTAAAGGCTCTTTTCCTATGTCAAAAGTTTTAGTTTTCGAGGGTAATAGCTACGTATGTTGAAAAAATGAAGATATTATACTATTTTATGATTGCAAATGGTAAAGAATGTGATTAAAGGCTCTTTTCCTATGTCAAAAGTTTTAGTTTTCGAGGGTAATAGCTACGTATGTTGAAAAAATGAAGATATTAGACTATTTTATGATTGCAAATGGTAAAGAATGTGATTAAAGGCTCTTTTCCTATGTCAAAAGTTTTAGTTTTCGAGGGTAATAGCTACGTATGTTGGAAAAAATGAAGATATTAGACTATTTTATGATTGCAAATGGTAAAGAATGTGATTAAAGGCTCTTTTCCTATGTCAAAAGTTTTAGTTTTCGAGGGTAATAGCTACGTATGTTGAAAAAATGAAGATATTAGACTATTTTATGATTGCAATGGTAAAGAATGTGATTAAAGGCTCTTTTCCTATTTCAAAAGTTTTAGTTTTCGAGGGTAATAGCTACGTATGTTGAAAAAATGAAGATATTAGACTATTTTATGATTGCACATGGTAAAGAATGTGATTAAAGGCTCTTTTCCTATTTCAAAAGTTTTAGTTTTCGAGGGTAATAGCTACGTATGTGGAAAAAATGAAGATATTAGACTATTTTATGATTGCACATGGTAAAGAATGTGATTAAAGGCTCTTTTCCTATTTCAAAAGTTTTAGTTTTCGAGGGTAATAGCTACGTATGTTGAAAAAATGAAGATATTAGACTATTTTATGATTGCAAATGGTAAAGAATGTGATTAAAGGCTCTTTTCCTATGTCAAAAGTTTTAGTTTTCGAGGGTAATAGCTACGTATGTTGAAAAAATGAAGATATTAGACTATTTTATGATTGCAAATGGTAAAGAATGTGATTAAAGGCTCTTTTCCTATGTCAAAAGTTTTAGTTTTCGAGGGTAAAAGCTACGTATGTTGAAAAAATGAAGATATTAGACAATTTTATGATTGCACATGGTAAAGAATGTGATTAAAGGCTCTTTTCCTATGTCAAAAGTTTTAGTTTTCGAGGGTAATAGCTACGTATTTGAAAAAATGAAGATATTAGACTATTTTATGATTGCACATGGTAAAGAATGTGATTAAAGGCTCTTTTCCTATGTCAAAAGTTTTAGTTTTCGAGGGTAATAGCTACGTATGTTGAAAAAATGAAGATATTAGACTATTTTATGATTGCACATGGTAAAGAATGTGATTAAAGGCTCTTTTCCTATGTCAAAAGTTTTAGTTTTCGAGGGTAATAGCTACGTATGTTGAAAAAATGAAGATATTAGACAATTTTATGATTGCAAATGGTAAAGAATGTGATTAAAGGCTCTTTTCCTATGTCAAAAGTTTTAGTTTTTGAGGGTAATAGCTACGTATGTTGAAAAAATGAAGATATTAGACTATTTTATGATTGCACATGGTAAAGAATGTGATTAAAGGCTCTTTTCCTATTTCAAAAGTTTTAGTTTTCGAGGGTAATAGCTACGTATGTTGAAAAAATGAAGATATTAGACTATTTTATGATTGCACATGGTAAAGAATGTGATTAAAGGCTCTTTTCCTATTTCAAAAGTTATAGTTTTCGAGGGTAATAGCTACGTATGTTGAAAAAATGAAGATATTAGACTATTTTATGATTGCAAATGGTAAAGAATGTGATTAAAGGCTCTTTTCCTATGTCAAAAGTTTTAGTTTTCGAGGGTAATAGCTACGTATGTTGAAAAAATGAAGATATTAGACTATTTTATGATTGCAAATGGTAAAGAATGTGATTAAAGGCTCTTTTCCTATGTCAAAAGTTTTAGTTTTCGAGGGTAATAGCTACGTATGTTGAAAAAATGAAGATATTAGACTATTTTATGATTGCAAATGGTAAAGAATGTGATTAAAGGCTCTTTTCCTATGTCAAAAGTTTTAGTTTTCGAGGGTAATAGCTACGTATGTTGAAAAAATGAAGATATTAGACTATTTTATGATTGCAAATGGTAAAGAATGTGATTAAAGGCTCTTTTCCTATTTCAAAAGTTTTAGTTTTCGAGGGTAATAGCTACGTATGTTGGAAAAAATGAAGATATTAGACTATTTTATGATTGCACATGGTAAAGAATGTGATTAAAGGCTCTTTTCCTATGTCAAAAGTTTTAGTTTTCGAGGGTAATAGCTACGTATTTTGAAAAAATGAAGATATTAGACTATTTTATGATTGCACATGGTAAAGAATGTGATTAAAGGATCTTTTCCTATTTCAAAAGTTTTAGTTTTCGAGGGTAATAGCTACGTATGTTGAAAAAATGAAGATATTAGACTATTTTATGATTTCAAATGGTAAAGAATGTGATTAAAGGCTCTTTTCCTATGTCAAAAGTTTTTGTTTTCGAGGGTAATAGCTACCTATGTTGGAAAAATGAAGATATTAGACTATTTTATGATTGCACATGGTAAAGAAAGTGCTAAAAGGCTCTTTTCCTATTTCAAAAGTTTTAGTTTTCGAGGGTAATAGCTACGTATGTTGAAAAAATGAAGATATTAGACTATTTTATGATTGCACATGGTAAAGAAAGTGCTTAAAGGCTCTTTTCCTATTTCAAAAGTTTTAGTTTTCGAGGGTAATAGCTACGTATGTTGAAAAAATGAAGATATTAGACTATTTTATGATTGCAAATGGTAAAGAATGTGATTAAAGGCTCTTTTCCTATGTCAAAAGTTTTAGTTTTCGAGGGTAATAGCTACGTATGTTGAAAAAATGAAGATATTCGACTATTTTATGATTGCAAATGGTAAAGAATGTGATTAAAGGCTCTTTTCCTATGTCAAAAGTTTTAGTTTTCGAGGGTAATAGCTACTTATGTTGAAAAAATGAAGATATTAGACTATTTTATGATTGCAAATGGTAAAGAATATGATTAAAGGCTCTTTTCCTATGTCAAAAGTTTAAGTTTTCGATGGTAATAGCTAACGTATGTTGGAAAAATGAAGATATTAGACTATTTTATGATTGCACATGGTAAAGAATGTGATTAAAGGCTCTTTTCCTATGTCA
>NW_027066102.1:0-19607 GCF_032884065.1 Artemia franciscana
TAATAGCTACGTATGTTGAAAAAATGAAGATATTGAATATTTTCTGATTGCAAATGGTAAAGAATGTGATTAAAGGCTCTTTTCCTATGTCAAAAGTTTTAGTTTTCGAGGGTAATAGCTACGTATGTGAAAAAATGAAGATATTAGACTATTTTATGATTGCAAATGGTAAAGAATGTGATTAAAGGCTCTTTTCCTATGTCAAAAGTTTTAGTTTTCGAGGGTAATAGCTACGTATGTTGAAAAAATGAAGATATTAGACTATTTTATGATTGCAAATGGTAAAGAATGTGACTTAAAGGCTCTTTTCCTATTTCAAAAGTTTTAGTTTTCGAGGGTAATAGCTACGTATGTGAAAAAATGAAGATATTAGACTATTTTATAATTGCAAATGGTAACGAATGATTGCAAATGGTAACGAATGTGATTAAAGGCTCTTTTCCCATGTCAAAATTTTTAGTTTTCGAGAGTAATAGCTACGTATGTTGAAAAAATGAAGATATTAGACTATTTTATAATTGCAAATGGTAACGAATGTGAAAAAATGAAGATATTAGACTATTTTATAATTGCAAATGGTAACGAATGTGATTAAAGGCTCTTTTCCTATGTCAAAAGATTTAGTTTTCGAGGGTAATAGCTACGTATGTTGAAAAAATGGTAACGAATGTGATCAAAGGCTCTTTTCCTATGTCAAAAGTTTTAGTTTTCGAGGGTAATAGCTACGTATGTTGAAAAAATGAAGATATTAGACTATTTTATAATTGCAAATGGTAACGAATGTGATTAAAGGCTCTTTTCCTATGTCAAAAGTTTTAGTTTTCGAGGGTAATAGCTACGTATGTTGAAAAAATGAAGATATTAGACTATTTTATGATTGCACATGGTAAAGAATGTGATTAAAGGCTCTTTTCCTATTTCAAAAGTTTTAGTTTTCGAGGGTAATAGCTACGTATGTTGAAAAAATGAAGATATTAGACTATTTTATGATTGCACATGGTAAAGAATGTGATTAAAGGCTCTTTTCCTATGTCAAAAGTTTTAGTTTTCGAGGGTAATAGCTACGTATGTTGAAAAAATGAAGATATTAGACTATTTTATAATTGCAAATGGTAACGAATGTGATTAAAGGCTCTTTTCCTATGTCAAAAGTTTTAGTTTTCGAGGGTAATAGCTACGTATGTTGAAAAAATGAAGATATTAGACTATTTTATAATTGCAAATGGTAACGAATGTGATTAAAGGCTCTTTTCCTATGTCAAAAGTTTTAGTTTTCGAGGGTAATAGCTACGTATGTTGAAAAAATGAAGATATTAGACTATTTTATGATTGCAAATGGTAAAGAATGTGATTAAAGGCTCTTTTCCTATGTCAAAAGTTTTAGTTTTCGAGGGTAATAGCTACGTATGTTGAAAAAATGAAGATATTGACTATTTTATGATTGCAAATGGTAAAGAATGTGATTAAAGGCTCTTTTCCTATGTCAAAAGTTTTAGTTTTCGAGGGTAATAGCTACGTATGATGAAAAAATGAAGATATTAGACTATTTTATAATTGCAAATGGTAACGAATGTGATTAAAGGCTCTTTTCCTATGTCAAAAGTTTTAGTTTTCGAGGGTAATAGCTACGTATGTTGAAAAAATGAAGATATTAGACTATTTTATAATTGCAAATGGTAAAACGAATGTGACTTAAAGGCTCTTTATAATTGTTTTCGAAATAGCTACGAATGTGAAAAAATGAAGATATTAGACTATTTTATAATTGCAAATGGTAACGAATGATTGCAAATGGTAACGAATGTGATTAAAGGCTCTTTTCCTATGTCAAAATTTTTAGTTTTCGAGGGTAATAGCTACGTATGTTGAAAAAATGAAGATATTAGACTATTTTATAATTGCAAATGGTAACGAATGTGAAAAAATGAAGATATTAGACTATTTTATAATTGCAAATGGTAACGAATGTGATTAAAGGCTCTTTTCCTATGTCAAAAGTTTTAGTTTTCGAGGGTAATAGCTACGTATGTTGAAAAAATGGTAACGAATGTGATCAAAGGCTCTTTTCCTATGTCAAAAGTTTTAGTTTTCGAGGGTAATAGCTACGTATGTTGAAAAAATGAAGATATTAGACTATTTTATGATTGCACATGGTAAAGAATGTGCTTAAAGGCTCTTTTCCTATTTCAAAAGTTTTAGTTTTCGAGGGTAATAGCTACGTATGTTGAAAAAATGAAGATATTAGACTATTTTATGATTGCAAATGGTAAAGAATGTGATTAAAGGCTCTTTTCCTATGTCAAAAGTTTTAGTTTTCGAGGGTAATAGCTACGTATGTTGAAAAAATGAAGATATTAGACTATTTTATGATTGCACATGGTAAAGAAAGTGCTTAAAGGCTCTTTTCCTATGTCAAAAGTTTTAGTTTTCGAGGGTAATAGCTACGTATGTTGAAAAAATGAAGATATTAGACTATTTTATGATTGCAAATGGTAAAGAATGTGATTAAAGGCTCTTTTCCTATTTCAAAAGTTTTAGTTTTCGAGGGTAATAGCTACGTATGTTGAAAAAATGAAGATATTAGACTATTTTATGATTGCAAATGGTAAAGAATGTGATTAAAGGCTCTTTTCCTATTCAAAAGTTTTAGTTTTCGAGGGTAATAGCTACGTATGTTGAAAAAATGAAGATATTAGACTATTTTATGATTGCAAATGGTAAAGAATGTGATTAAAGGCTCTTTTCCTATGTCAAAAGTTTTAGTTTTCGAGGGTAATAGCTACGTATGTTGAAAAATGAAGATATTAGACTATTTTATGATTGCAAATGGTAAAGAATGTGATTAAAGGCTCTTTTCCTATGTCAAAAGTTTTAGTTTTCGAGGGTAATAGCTACGTATGTTGAAAAAATGAAGATATTAGACTATTTTATAATTGCAAATGGTAACGAATGTGATTAAAGGCTCTTTTCCTATGTCAAAAGTTTTAGTTTTCGAGGGTAATAGCTACGTATGTTGAAAAAATGAAGATATTAGACTATTTTATAATTGCAAATGGTAACGAATGTGATTAAAGGCTCTTTTCCTATGTCAAAAGTTTTAGTTTTCGAGGGTAATAGCTACGTATGTTGAAAAAATGAAGATATTAGACTATTTTATAATTGCAAATGGTAACGAATGTGATTAAAGGCTCTTTTCCTATGTCAAAAGTTTTAGTTTTCGAGGGTAATAGCTACGTATGTTGAAAAAATGAAGATATTAGACTATTTTATGATTGCACATGGTAAAGAAAGTGCTTAAAGGCTCTTTTCCTATTTCAAAAGTTTTAGTTTTCGAGGGTAATAGCTACGTATGTTGAAAAAATGAAGATATTAGACTATTTTATGATTGCACATGGTAAAGAATGTGATTAAAGGCTCTTTTCCTATGTCAAAAGTTTTAGTTTTCGAGGGTAATAGCTACGTATGTTGAAAAAATGAAGATATTAGACTATTTTATGATTGCAAATGGTAAAGAATGTGATTAAAGGCTCTTTTCCTATGTCAAAAGTTTTAGTTTTCGAGGGTAATAGCTACGTATGTTGAAAAAATGAAGATATTAGACTATTTTATGATTGCAAATGGTAAAGAATGTGATTAAAGGCTCTTTTCCTATGTCAAAAGTTTTAGTTTTCGAGGGTAATAGCTACGTATGTTGAAAAAATGAAGATATTAGACTATTTTATGATTGCACATGGTAAAGAAAGTGCTTAAAGGCTCTTTTCCTATTTCAAAAGTTTTAGTTTTCGAGGGTAATAGCTACGTATGTTGAAAAAATGAAGATATTAGACTATTTTATGATTGCAAATGGTAAAGAATGTGATTAAAGGCTCTTTTCCTATTTCAAAAGTTTTAGTTTTCGAGGGTAATAGCTACGTATGTTGAAAAAATGAAGATATTAGACTATTTTATGATTGCAAATGGTAAAGAATGTGATTAAAGGCTCTTTTCCTATTTCAAAAGTTTTAGTTTTCGAGGGTAATAGCTACGTATGTTGAAAAATGAAGATATTAGACTATTTTATGATTGCAAATGGTAAAGAATGTGATTAAAGGCTCTTTTCCTATGTCAAAAGTTTTAGTTTTCGAGGGTAATAGCTACGTATGTTGGAAAAATGAAGATATTAGACTATTTTATGATTGCACATGGTAAAGAATGTGATTAAAGGCTCTTTTCCTATGTCAAAAGTTTTAGTTTTCGAGGGTAATAGCTACGTATGTTGAAAAATGAAGATATTAGACTATTTTATGATTGCACATGGTAAAGAATGTGATTAAAGGCTCTTTTCCTATTTCAAAAGTTTTAGTTTTCGAGGGTAATAGCTACGTATGTTGAAAAAATGAAGATATTAGACTATTTTATGATTGCAAATGGTAACGAATGTGAAAATGAAGATGACTTTTTATAATTGCAAATGAACGTTATTAAAGGCTCTTTTCCTATGTCAAAAGTTTTAGTTTTCGAGGGTAATAGTAACGAATGTGATTAAAGGCTCTTTTCCTATGTCAAAAGTTTTAGTTTTCGAGGGTAATAGCTACGTATGTTGAAAAAATGAAGATATTAGACTATTTTATGATTGCACATGGTAAAGAAAGTGATTAAAGGCTCTTTTCCTATTTCAAAAGTTTTAGTTTTCGAGGGTAATAGCTACGTATGTTGAAAAAATGAAGATATTAGACTATTTTATGATTGCAAATGGTAAAGAATGTGATTAAAGGCTCTTTTCCTATGTCAAAAGTTTTAGTTTTCGAGGGTAATAGCTACGTATGTTGAAAAAATGAAGATATTAGACTATTTTATGATTGCAAATGGTAAAGAATGTGATTAAAGGCTCTTTTCCTATGTCAAAAGTTTTAGTTTTCGAGGGTAATAGCTACGTATGTTGAAAAAATGAAGATATTAGACTATTTTATGATTGCAAATGGTAAAGAATGTGATTAAAGGCTCTTTTCCTATTTCAAAAGTTTTAGTTTTCGAGGGTAATAGCTACGTATGTTGAAAAAATGAAGATATTAGACTATTTTATGATTGCACATGGTAAAGAATGTGATTAAAGGCTCTTTTCCTATTTCAAAAGTTTTAGTTTTCGAGGGTAATAGCTACGTATGTTGAAAAATGAAGATATTAGACTATTTTATGATTGCAAATGGTAAAGAATGTGATTAAAGGCTCTTTTCCTATTTCAAAAGTTTTAGTTTTCGAGGGTAATAGCTACGTATGTTGAAAAAATGAAGATATTAGACTATTTTATGATTGCACATGGTAAAGAATGTGATTAAAGGCTCTTTTCCTATTTCAAAAGTTTTAGTTTTCGAGGGTAATAGCTACGTATGTTGGAAAAATGAAGATATTAGACTATTTTATGATTGCACATGGTAAAGAATGTGCTTAAAGGCTCTTTTCCTATTTCAAAAGTTTTAGTTTTCGAGGGTAATAGCTACGTATGTTGGAAAAAATGAAGATATTAGACTATTTTATGATTGCACATGGTAAAGAATGTGATTAAAGGCTCTTTTCCTATGTCAAAAGTTTTAGTTTTCGAGGGTAATAGCTACGTATGTTGAAAAAATGAAGATATTAGACTATTTTATGATTGCAATGGTAAAGAATGTGATTAAAGGCTCTTTTCCTATGTCAAAAGTTTTAGTTTTCGAGGGTAATAGCTACGTATGTTGAAAAAATGAAGATATTAGACTATTTTATGATTGCACATGGTAAAGAATGTGATTAAAGGCTCTTTTCCTATGTCAAAAGTTTTAGTTTTCGAGGGTAATAGCTACGTATGTTGAAAAATGAAGATATTAGACTATTTTATGATTGCACATGGTAAAGAATGTGCTTAAAGGCTCTTTTCCTATGTCAAAAGTTTTAGTTTTCGAGGGTAATAGCTACGTATGTTGAAAAAATGAAGATATTAGACTATTTTATGATTGCACATGGTAAAGAATGTGATTAAAGGCTCTTTTCCTATGTCAAAAGTTTTAGTTTTCGAGGGTAATAGCTACGTATGTTGAAAAAATGAAGATATTAGACTATTTTATGATTGCAAATGGTAAAGAATGTGATTAAAGGCTCTTTTCCTATTTCAAAAGTTTTAGTTTTCGAGGGTAATAGCTACGTATGTTGAAAAAATGAAGATATTAGACTATTTTATGATTGCAAATGGTAAAGAATGTGATTAAAGGCTCTTTTCCTATGTCAAAAGTTTTAGTTTTCGAGGGTAATAGCTACGTATGTTGAAAAATGAAGATATTAGACTATTTTATGATTGCAAATGGTAAAGAATGTGATTAAAGGCTCTTTTCCTATGTTCAAAAGTTTTAGTTTTCGAGGGTAATAGCTACGTATGTTGAAAAAATGAAGATATTAGACTATTTTATGATTGCAAATGGTAAAGAATGTGATTAAAGGCTCTTTTCCTATGTCAAAAGTTTTAGTTTTCGAGGGTAATAGCTACGTATGTTGAAAAAATGAAGATATTAGACTATTTTATGATTGCACATGGTAAAGAATGTGATTAAAGGCTCTTTTCCTATGTCAAAAGTTTTAGTTTTCGAGGGTAATAGCTACGTATGTTGAAAAAATGAAGATATTAGACTATTTTATGATTGCAAATGGTAAAGAATGTGATTAAAGGCTCTTTTCCTATGTCAAAAGTTTTAGTTTTCGAGGGTAATAGCTACGTATGTTGAAAAAATGAAGATATTAGACTATTTTATGATTGCACATGGTAAAGAATGTGCTTAAAGGCTCTTTTCCTATTTCAAAAGTTTTAGTTTTCGAGGGTAATAGCTACGTATGTTGAAAAAATGAAGATATTAGACTATTTTATGATTGCAAATGGTAAAGAATGTGATTAAAGGCTCTTTTCCTATGTCAAAAGTTTTAGTTTTCGAGGGTAATAGCTACGTATGTTGAAAAAATGAAGATATTAGACTATTTTATGATTGCAAATGGTAAAGAATGTGATTAAAGGCTCTTTTCCTATGTCAAAAGTTTTAGTTTTCGAGGGTAATAGCTACGTATGTTGAAAAAATGAAGATATTAGACTATTTTATAATTGCAAATGGTAAAGAATGTGATTAAAGGCTCTTTTCCTATGTCAAAAGTTTTAGTTTTCGAGGGTAATAGCTACGTATGTTGAAAAAATGAAGATATTAGACTATTTTATGATTGCAAATGGTAAAGAAAGTGCTTAAAGGCTCTTTTCCTATTTCAAAAGTTTTAGTTTTCGAGGGTAATAGCTACGTATGTTGAAAAAATGAAGATATTAGACTATTTTATGATTGCAAATGGTAAAGAATGTGATTAAAGGCTCTTTTCCTATGTCAAAAGTTTTAGTTTTCGAGGGTAATAGCTACGTATGTTGAAAAAATGAAGATATTAGACTATTTTATAATTGCAAATGGTAACGAATGTGATTAAAGGCTCTTTTCCTATGTCAAAAGTTTTAGTTTTCGAGGGTAATAGCTACGTATGTTGAAAAAATGAAGATATTAGACTATTTTATAATTGCAAATGGTAACGAATGTGATTAAAGGCTCTTTTCCTATGTCAAAAGTTTTAGTTTTCGAGGGTAATAGCTACGTATGTTGAAAAAATGAAGATATTAGACTATTTTATGATTGCACATGGTAAAGAAAGTGCTTAAAGGCTCTTTTCCTATTTCAAAAGTTTTAGTTTTCGAGGGTAATAGCTACGTATGTTGAAAAAATGAAGATATTAGACTATTTTATGATTGCAAATGGTAAAGAATGTGATTAAAGGCTCTTTTCCTATGTCAAAAGTTTTAGTTTTCGAGGGTAATAGCTACGTATGATGAAAAAATGAAGATATTAGACTATTTTATAATTGCAAATGGTAACGAATGTGATTAAAGGCTCTTTTCCTATGTCAAAAGTTTTAGTTTTCGAGGGTAATAGCTACGTATGTTGAAAAAATGAAGATATTAGACTATTTTATAATTGCAAATGGTAACGAATGTGATTAAAGGCTCTTTTCCTATGTCAAAAGTTTTAGTTTTCGAGGGTAATAGCTACGTATGTTGAAAAAATGAAGATATTAGACTATTTTATGATTGCAAATGGTAAAGAAAGTGCTTAAAGGCTCTTTTCCTATTTCAAAAGTTTTAGTTTTCGAGGGTAATAGCTACGTATGTTGAAAAAATGAAGATATTAGACTATTTTATGATTGCAAATGGTAAAGAATGTGATTAAAGGCTCTTTTCCTATGTCAAAAGTTTTAGTTTTCGAGGGTAATAGCTACGTATGATGAAAAAATGAAGATATTAGACTATTTTATAATTGCAAATGGTAACGAATGTGATTAAAGGCTCTTTTCCTATGTCAAAAGTTTTAGTTTTCGAGGGTAATAGCTACGTATGTTGAAAAAATGAAGATATTAGACTATTTTATAATTGCAAATGGTACAAACGAATGTGACTTAAAGGCTCTTTATAATTGTTTTCGAAATAGCTACGTATGTTGAAAAAATGAAGATATTAGACTATTTTATAATTGCAAATGGTAACGAATGATTGCAAATGGTAACGAATGTGATTAAAGGCTCTTTTCCTATGTCAAAAGTTTTAGTTTTCGAGGGTAAAGGCTACGTATGTTGAAAAAATGAAGATATTAGACTATTTTATAATTGCAAATGGTAACGAATGTGAAAAAATGAAGATATTAGACTATTTTATAATTGCAAATGGTAACGAATGTGATTAAAGGCTCTTTTCCTATGTCAAAAGATTTAGTTTTCGAGGGTAATAGCTACGTATGTTGAAAAAATGGTAACGAATGTGATCAAAGGCTCTTTTCCTATGTCAAAAGTTTTAGTTTTCGAGGGTAATAGCTACGTATGTTGAAAAAATGAAGATATTAGACTATTTTATGATTGCACATGGTAAAGAATGTGATTAAAGGCTCTTTTCCTATGTCAAAAGTTTTAGTTTTCGAGGGTAATAGCTACGTATGTTGAAAAAATGAAGATATTAGACTATTTTATGATTGCACATGGTAAAGAATGTGATTAAAGGCTCTTTTCCTATGTCAAAAGTTTTAGTTTTCGAGGGTAATAGCTACGTATGTTGAAAAAATGAAGATATTAGACTATTTTATGATTGCACATGGTAAAGAATGTGATTAAAGGCTCTTTTCCTATGTCAAAAGTTTTAGTTTTCGAGGGTAATAGCTACGTATGTTGAAAAAATGAAGATATTAGACTATTTTATGATTGCAAATGGTAAAGAATGTGATTAAAGGCTCTTTTCCTATGTCAAAAGTTTTAGTTTTCGAGGGTAATAGCTACGTATGTTGAAAAAATGAAGATATTAGACTATTTTATAATTGCAAATGGTAACGAATGTGATTAAAGGCTCTTTTCCTATGTCAAAAGTTTTAGTTTTCGAGGGTAATAGCTACGTATGTTGAAAAAATGAAGATATTAGACTATTTTATGATTGCAAATGGTAAAGAATGTGATTAAAGGCTCTTTTCCTATGTCAAAAGTTTTAGTTTTCGAGGGTAATAGCTACGTATGTTGAAAAAATGAAGATATTAGACTATTTTATAATTGCAAATGGTAAAGAATGTGATTAAAGGCTCTTTTCCTATGTCAAAAGTTTTAGTTTTCGAGGGTAATAGCTACGTATGTGAAAAAATGAAGATATTAGACTATTTTATGATTGCAAATGGTAACGAATGTGATTAAAGGCTCTTTTCCTATGTCAAAAGTTTTAGTTTTCGAGGGTAATAGCTACGTATGTTGAAAAAATGAAGATATTAGATATTTTATAATTGCAAATGGTAAAACGAATGTGATTAAAGGCTCTTTATAATTGCGAAATAGCTACGTATGTTGAAAAAATGAAGATATTAGACTATTTTATAATTGCAAATGGTAACGAATGATTGAAATGGTAACGAATGTGATTAAAGGCTCTTTTCCTATGTCAAAAGTTTTAGTTTTCGAGGGTAATAGCTACGTATGTTGAAAAAATGAAGATATTAGACTATTTTATAATTGCAAATGGTAACGAATGTGAAAAAATGAAGATATTAGACTATTTTATAATTGCAAATGGTAACGAATGTGATTAAAGGCTCTTTTCCTATGTCAAAAGTTTTAGTTTTCGAGGGTAATAGCTACGTATGTTGAAAAAATGGTAACGAATGTGATCAAAGGCTCTTTTCCTATGTCAAAAGTTTTAGTTTTCGAGGGTAATAGCTACGTATGTTGAAAAAATGAAGATATTAGACTATTTTATGATTGCAAATGGTAAAGAATGTGATTAAAGGCTCTTTTCCTATTCAAAAGTTTTAGTTTTCGAGGGTAATAGCTACGTATGTTGAAAAATGAAGATATTAGACTATTTTATGATTGCACATGGTAAAGAATGTGATTAAAGGCTCTTTTCCTATGTCAAAAGTTTTAGTTTTCGAGGGTAATAGCTACGTATGTTGAAAAAATGAAGATATTAGACTATTTTATGATTGCACATGGTAAAGAAAGTGCTTAAAGGCTCTTTTCCTATTTCAAAAGTTTTAGTTTTCGAGGGTAATAGCTACGTATGTTGAAAAAATGAAGATATTAGACTATTTTATGATTGCAAATGGTAAAGAATGTGATTAAAGGCTCTTTTCCTATTTCAAAAGTTTTAGTTTTCGAGGGTAATAGCTACGTATGTTGAAAAAATGAAGATATTAGACTATTTTATGATTGCAAATGGTAAAGAATGTGCTTAAAGGCTCTTTTCCTATTTCAAAAGTTTTAGTTTTCGAGGGTAATAGCTACGTATGTTGAAAAAATGAAGATATTAGACTATTTTATGATTGCAAATGGTAAAGAATGTGATTAAAGGCTCTTTTCCTATGTCAAAAGTTTTAGTTTTCGAGGGTAATAGCTACGTATGTTGAAAAATGAAGATATTAGACTATTTTATGATTGCAAATGGTAAAGAATGTGATTAAAGGCTCTTTTCCTATGTCAAAAGTTTTAGTTTTCGAGGGTAATAGCTACGTATGTTGAAAAAATGAAGATATTAGACTATTTTATATTGCAAATGGTAACGAATGTGATTGACTTTTTAGTGCTTGATTAAAGGCTCTTTTCCTATGTCAAAAGTTTTAGTTTTCGAGGGTAATAGCTACGTATGTTGAAAAAATGGTAAGATATGTAGATAAAGGCTCTTTTCCTATGTCAAAAGTTTTAGTTTTCGAGGGTAATAGCTACGTATGTTGAAAAAATGAAGATATTAGACTATTTTATAATTGCAAATGGTAACGAATGTGATTAAAGGCTCTTTTCCTATGTCAAAAGTTTTAGTTTTCGAGGGTAATAGCTACGTATGTTGAAAAAATGAAGATATTAGACTATTTTATGATTGCAAATGGTAAAGAATGTGATTAAAGGCTCTTTTCCTATGTCAAAAGTTTTAGTTTTCGAGGGTAATAGCTACGTATGTTGAAAAAATGAAGATATTAGACTATTTTATGATTGCACATGGTAAAGAATGTGATTAAAGGCTCTTTTCCTATTTCAAAAGTTTTAGTTTTCGAGGGTAATAGCTACGTATGTTGAAAAAATGAAGATATTAGACTATTTTATGATTGCAAATGGTAAAGAATGTGATTAAAGGCTCTTTTCCTATTTCAAAAGTTTTAGTTTTCGAGGGTAATAGCTACGTATGTTGAAAAAATGAAGATATTAGACTATTTTATGATTGCACATGGTAAAGAATGTGATTAAAGGCTCTTTTCCTATGTCAAAAGTTTTAGTTTTCGAGGGTAATAGCTACGTATGTTGAAAAAATGAAGATATTAGACTATTTTATGATTGCACATGGTAAAGAATGTGCTTAAAGGCTCTTTTCCTATTTCAAAAGTTTTAGTTTTCGAGGGTAATAGCTACGTATGTTGAAAAATGAAGATATTAGACTATTTTATGATTGCAAATGGTAAAGAATGTGATTAAAGGCTCTTTTCCTATTTCAAAAGTTTTAGTTTTCGAGGGTAATAGCTACGTATGTTGGAAAAATGAAGATATTAGACTATTTTATGATTGCACATGGTAAAGAAAGTGCTTAAAGGCTCTTTTCCTATTTCAAAAGTTTTAGTTTTCGAGGGTAATAGCTACGTATGTTGAAAAATGAAGATATTAGACTATTTTATGATTGCAAATGGTAAAGAATGTGATTAAAGGCTCTTTTCCTATTTCAAAAGTTTTAGTTTTCGAGGGTAATAGCTACGTATGTTGAAAAATGAAGATATTAGACTATTTTATGATTGCACATGGTAAAGAATGTGATTAAAGGCTCTTTTCCTATGTCAAAAGTTTTAGTTTTCGAGGGTAATAGCTACGTATGTTGGAAAAATGAAGATATTAGACTATTTTATGATTGCACATGGTAAAGAATGTGATTAAAGGCTCTTTTCCTATGTCAAAAGTTTTAGTTTTCGAGGGTAATAGCTACGTATGTTGAAAAAATGAAGATATTAGACTATTTTATGATTGCACATGGTAAAGAATGTGATTAAAGGCTCTTTTCCTATTTCAAAAGTTTTAGTTTTCGAGGGTAATAGCTACGTATGTTGAAAAAATGAAGATATTAGACTATTTTATGATTGCACATGGTAAAGAATGTGATTAAAGGCTCTTTTCCTATGTCAAAAGTTTTAGTTTTCGAGGGTAATAGCTACGTATGTTGAAAAAATGAAGATATTAGACTATTTTATGATTGCACATGGTAAAGAAAGTGCTTAAAGGCTCTTTTCCTATTCAAAAGTTTTAGTTTTCGAGGGTAATAGCTACGTATGTTGAAAAAATGAAGATATTAGACTATTTTATGATTGCAAATGGTAAAGAATGTGATTAAAGGCTCTTTTCCTATGTCAAAAGTTTTAGTTTTCGAGGGTAATAGCTACGTATGTTGAAAAAATGAAGATATTAGACTATTTTATGATTGCAAATGGTAAAGAATGTGATTAAAGGCTCTTTTCCTATGTCAAAAGTTTTAGTTTTCGAGGGTAATAGCTACGTATGTTGAAAAAATGAAGATATTAGACTATTTTATGATTGCAAATGGTAAAGAATGTGATTAAAGGCTCTTTTCCTATGTCAAAAGTTTTAGTTTTCGAGGGTAATAGCTACGTATGTTGAAAAAATGAAGATATTAGACTATTTTATGATTGCAAATGGTAAAGAATGTGATTAAAGGCTCTTTTCCTATGTCAAAAGTTTTAGTTTTCGAGGGTAATAGCTACGTATGTTGAAAAAATGAAGATATTAGACTATTTTATGATTGCACATGGTAAAGAATGTGATTAAAGGCTCTTTTCCTATGTCAAAAGTTTTAGTTTTCGAGGGTAATAGCTACGTATGTTGAAAAAATGAAGATATTAGACTATTTTATGATTGCAAATGGTAAAGAATGTGATTAAAGGCTCTTTTCCTATGTCAAAAGTTTTAGTTTTCGAGGGTAATAGCTACGTATGTTGAAAAAATGAAGATATTAGACTATTTTATGATTGCACATGGTAAAGAATGTGATTAAAGGCTCTTTTCCTATGTCAAAAGTTTTAGTTTTCGAGGGTAATAGCTACGTATGTTGAAAAAATGAAGATATTAGACTATTTTATGATTGCACATGGTAAAGAATGTGATTAAAGGCTCTTTTCCTATGTCAAAAGTTTTAGTTTTCGAGGGTAATAGCTACGTATGTTGAAAAAATGAAGATATTAGACTATTTTATGATTGCACATGGTAAAGAATGTGATTAAAGGCTCTTTTCCTATGTCAAAAGTTTTAGTTTTCGAGGGTAATAGCTACGTATGTTGAAAAAATGAAGATATTAGACTATTTTATGATTGCAAATGGTAAAGAATGTGATTAAAGGCTCTTTTCCTATGTCAAAAGTTTTAGTTTTCGAGGGTAATAGCTACGTATGTTGAAAAAATGAAGATATTAGACTATTTTATGATTGCAAATGGTAAAGAATGTGCTTAAAGGCTCTTTTCCTATGTCAAAAGTTTTAGTTTTCGAGGGTAATAGCTACGTATGTTGAAAAAATGAAGATATTAGACTATTTTATGATTGCAAATGGTAAAGAATGTGATTAAAGGCTCTTTTCCTATTCAAAAGTTTTAGTTTTCGAGGGTAATAGCTACGTATGTTGAAAAAATGAAGATATTAGACTATTTTATGATTGCAAATGGTAACGAATGAAAGTGCTTTTTATTTCAAATGTAACGAATGTGATTAAAGGCTCTTTTCCTATGTCAAAAGTTTTAGTTTTCGAGGGTAATAGCTACGTATGTTGAAAAAATGGTAACGAATGTGATTAAAGGCTCTTTTCCTATGTCAAAAGTTTTAGTTTTCGAGGGTAATAGCTACGTATGTTGAAAAAATGAAGATATTAGACTATTTTATAATTGCAAATGGTAACGAATGTGATTAAAGGCTCTTTTCCTATGTCAAAAGTTTTAGTTTTCGAGGGTAATAGCTACGTATGTTGAAAAAATGAAGATATTAGACTATTTTATGATTGCAAATGGTAAAGAATGTGATTAAAGGCTCTTTTCCTATGTCAAAAGTTTTAGTTTTCGAGGGTAATAGCTACGTATGTTGAAAAAATGAAGATATTAGACTATTTTATGATTGCAAATGGTAAAGAATGTGATTAAAGGCTCTTTTCCTATGTCAAAAGTTTTAGTTTTCGAGGGTAATAGCTACGTATGTTGAAAAAATGAAGATATTAGACTATTTTATGATTGCAAATGGTAAAGAATGTGATTAAAGGCTCTTTTCCTATGTCAAAAGTTTTAGTTTTCGAGGGTAATAGCTACGTATGTTGAAAAAATGAAGATATTAGACTATTTTATGATTGCAAATGGTAAAGAATGTGATTAAAGGCTCTTTTCCTATGTCAAAAGTTTTAGTTTTCGAGGGTAATAGCTACGTATGTTGAAAAAATGAAGATATTAGACTATTTTATGATTGCACATGGTAAAGAAAGTGCTTAAAGGCTCTTTTCCTATGTCAAAAGTTTTAGTTTTCGAGGGTAATAGCTACGTATGTTGAAAAAATGAAGATATTAGACTATTTTATGATTGCAAATGGTAAAGAATGTGATTAAAGGCTCTTTTCCTATGTCAAAAGTTTTAGTTTTCGAGGGTAATAGCTACGTATGTTGAAAAAATGAAGATATTAGACTATTTTATAATTGCAAATGGTAACGAATGTGATTAAAGGCTCTTTTCCTATGTCAAAAGTTTTAGTTTTCGAGGGTAATAGCTACGTATGTTGAAAAAATGAAGATATTAGACTATTTTATAATTGCAAATGGTAAAGAATGTGACTTAAAGGCTCTTTATAATTGCAAATGGTAACGTATGTGAAAAAATGAAGATATTAGACTATTTTATAATTGCAAATGGTAACGAATGATTGCATGGTAACGAATGTGATTAAAGGCTCTTTTCCTATGTCAAAAGTTTTAGTTTTCGAGGGTAATAGCTACGTATGTTGAAAAAATGAAGATATTAGACTATTTTATAATTGCAAATGGTAACGAATGTGAAAAAATGAAGATATTAGACTATTTTATAATTGCAAATGGTAACGAATGTGATTAAAGGCTCTTTTCCTATGTCAAAAGATTTAGTTTTCGAGGGTAATAGCTACGTATGTTGAAAAAATGGTAACGAATGTGATCAAAGGCTCTTTTCCTATGTCAAAAGTTTTAGTTTTCGAGGGTAATAGCTACGTATGTTGAAAAAATGAAGATATTAGACTATTTTATGATTGCAAATGGTAAAGAAAGTGATTAAAGGCTCTTTTCCTATGTCAAAAGTTTTAGTTTTCGAGGGTAATAGCTACGTATGTTGAAAAAATGAAGATATTAGACTATTTTATGATTGCACATGGTAAAGAATGTGATTAAAGGCTCTTTTCCTATGTCAAAAGTTTTAGTTTTCGAGGGTAATAGCTACGTATGTTGAAAAAATGAAGATATTAGACTATTTTATGATTGCACATGGTAAAGAATGTGATTAAAGGCTCTTTTCCTATGTCAAAAGTTTTAGTTTTCGAGGGTAATAGCTACGTATGTTGAAAAAATGAAGATATTAGACTATTTTATGATTGCAAATGGTAAAGAATGTGATTAAAGGCTCTTTTCCTATGTCAAAAGTTTTAGTTTTCGAGGGTAATAGCTACGTATGTTGAAAAAATGAAGATATTAGACTATTTTATGATTGCAAATGGTAAAGAATGTGCTTAAAGGCTCTTTTCCTATGTCAAAAGTTTTAGTTTTCGAGGGTAATAGCTACGTATGTTGAAAAAATGAAGATATTAGACTATTTTATGATTGCAAATGGTAAAGAATGTGATTAAAGGCTCTTTTCCTATGTCAAAAGTTTTAGTTTTCGAGGGTAATAGCTACGTATGATGAAAAAATGAAGATATTAGACTATTTTATAATTGCAAATGGTAACGAATGTGATTAAAGGCTCTTTTCCTATGTCAAAAGTTTTAGTTTTCGAGGGTAATAGCTACGTATGTTGAAAAAATGAAGATATTAGACTATTTTATAATTGCAAATGGTAACGAATGTGATTAAAGGCTCTTTTCCTATGTCAAAAGTTTTAGTTTTCGAGGGTAATAGCTACGTATGTTGAAAAAATGAAGATATTAGACTATTTTATAATTGCAAATGGTAACGAATGTGATTAAAGGCTCTTTTCCTATGTCAAAAGTTTTAGTTTTCGAGGGTAATAGCTACGTATGTTGAAAAAATGAAGATATTAGACTATTTTATAATTGCAAATGGTAACGAATGTGATTAAGGCTCTTTTCCTATGTCAAAAGTTTTAGTTTTCGAGGGTAATAGCTACGTATGTTGAAAAAATGAAGATATTAGACTATTTTATGAATTGCAAATGGTAAAGAATGTGCTTAAAGGCTCTTTTCCTATGTCAAAAGTTTTAGTTTTCGAGGGTAATAGCTACGTATGTTGAAAAAATGAAGATATTAGACTATTTTATGATTGCAATGGTAAAGAATGTGATTAAAGGCTCTTTTCCTATGTCAAAAGTTTTAGTTTTCGAGGGTAATAGCTACGTATGTTGAAAAAATGAAGATATTAGACTATTTTATGATTGCACATGGTAAAGAATGTGATTAAAGGCTCTTTTCCTATTTCAAAAGTTTTAGTTTTCGAGGGTAATAGCTACGTATGTTGAAAAAATGAAGATATTAGACTATTTTATGATTGCACATGGTAAAGAATGTGATTAAAGGCTCTTTTCCTATGTCAAAAGTTTTAGTTTTCGAGGGTAATAGCTACGTATGTTGAAAAAATGAAGATATTAGACTATTTTATGATTGCACATGGTAAAGAAAGTGCTTAAAGGCTCTTTTCCTATGTCAAAAGTTTTAGTTTTCGAGGGTAATAGCTACGTATGTTGAAAAAATGAAGATATTAGACTATTTTATGATTGCAAATGGTAAAGAATGTGATTAAAGGCTCTTTTCCTATTTCAAAAGTTTTAGTTTTCGAGGGTAATAGCTACGTATGTTGAAAAAATGAAGATATTAGACTATTTTATGATTGCAAATGGTAAAGAATGTGATTAAAGGCTCTTTTCCTATTTCAAAAGTTTTAGTTTTCGAGGGTAATAGCTACGTATGTTGAAAAATGAAGATATTAGACTATTTTATGATTGCAAATGGTAAAGAATGTGATTAAAGGCTCTTTTCCTATGTCAAAAGTTTTAGTTTTCGAGGGTAATAGCTACGTATGTTGAAAAATGAAGATATTAGACTATTTTATGATTGCAATGGTAAAGAATGTGATTAAAGGCTCTTTTCCTATGTCAAAAGTTTTAGTTTTCGAGGGTAATAGCTACGTATGTTGAAAAAATGAAGATATTAGACTATTTTATAATTGCACAATGGTAAAGAATGTGCTTAAAGGCTCTTTTCCTATGTCAAAAGTTTTAGTTTTCGAGGGTAATAGCTACGTATGTTGAAAAAATGAAGATATTAGACTATTTTATAATTGCAAATGGTAACGAATGTGAAAAAATGAAGATATTAGACTATTTTAATTGCAAATGGTAACGAATGTGATTAAAGGCTCTTTTCCTATGTCAAAAGTTTTAGTTTTCGAGGGTAATAGCTACGTATGTTGAAAAAATGAAGATATTAGACTATTTTATGATTGCATGGTAAAGAATGCAAAGGCTCTTTTCCTATTTCAAAAGTTTTAGTTTTCGAGGGTAATAGCTACGTATGTTGAAAAAATGAAGATATTAGACTATTTTATGATTGCACATGGTAAAGAAAGTGCTTAAAGGCTCTTTTCCTATTTCAAAAGTTTTAGTTTTCGAGGGTAATAGCTACGTATGTTGAAAAAATGAAGATATTAGACTATTTTATGATTGCAAATGGTAAAGAATGTGATTAAAGGCTCTTTTCCTATTTCAAAAGTTTTCGTTTTCGAGGGTAATAGCTACGTATGTTGAAAAAATGAAGATATTAGACTATTTTATGATTGCACATGGTAAAGAATGTGATTAAAGGCTCTTTTCCTATGTCAAAAGTTTTAGTTTTCGAGGGTAATAGCTACGTATGTTGGAAAAATGAAGATATTAGACTATTTTATGATTGCACATGGTAAAGAAAGTGCTTAAAGGCTCTTTTCCTATTTCAAAAGTTTTAGTTTTCGAGGGTAATAGCTACGTATGTTGAAAAAATGAAGATATTAGACTATTTTATGATTGCAAATGGTAAAGAATGTGATTAAAGGCTCTTTTCCTATTTCAAAAGTTTTAGTTTTCGAGGGTAATAGCTACGTATGTTGGAAAAATGAAGATATTAGACTATTTTATGATTGCACATGGTAAAGAATGTGCTTAAAGGCTCTTTTCCTATGTCAAAAGTTTTAGTTTTCGAGGGTAATAGCTACGTATGTTGGAAAAATGAAGATATTAGACTATTTTATGATTGCACATGGTAAAGAATGTGATTAAAGGCTCTTTTCCTATTTCAAAAGTTTTAGTTTTCGAGGGTAATAGCTACGTATGTTGGAAAAATGAAGATATTAGACTATTTTATGATTGCACATGGTAAAGAATGTGATTAAAGGCTCTTTTCCTATTTCAAAAGTTTTAGTTTTCGAGGGTAATAGCTACGTATGTTGGAAAAATGAAGATATTAGACTATTTTATGATTGCACATGGTAAAGAATGTGATTAAAGGCTCTTTTCTTATGTCAAAAGTTTTAGTTTTCGAGGGTAATAGCTACGTATGTTTGAAAAATGAAGATATTAGACTATTTTATGATTGCACATGGTAAAGAATGTGCTTAAAGGCTCTTTTCCTATGGCAAAAGTTTTAGTTTTCGAGGGTAATAGCTACGTATGTTGGAAAAATGAAGATATTAGACTATTTTATGATTGCACATGGTAAAGAATGTGATTAAAGGCTCTTTTCCTATGTCAAAAGTTTTAGTTTTCGAGGGTAATAGCTACGTATGTTGAAAAAAATGAAGATATTAGACTATTTTATGA